>NC_138372.1:142185345-142230199 GCF_054177405.1 Leptonychotes weddellii
TTGTGCACGAACAATGAATCATGGAACACTTCATCTAGAACTAATGATGTAATGTATGGGGATTAACATAAGAATAAAAAAAAAAAAAAGCAGAATGGATAGAGACATTGGCTATTAAGACAATTTGTGTATATTATGTATGCTTAATCAGTTTATCTATTTTTTTCTAATAATTATTTCTAGTCTATTGTAGAAATAGGCAATGAAGAGTTAGAAAAAATCTTGGTCATTGTAAAGGAAGGCTCTAGAACAAACAATATTTTAAAATCCAAAAGTGAATATATATATATGTGTGTATGTGTGTGTGTGTGTGTCTGTGGCTTGTTAATTAAATATTAAACTAAGGTTTAGAATGGCAATCTTCAGTCTTGATTTATTAAGTACTAGTAAAGGATAATGGAATCACTAATGTATTTGCATCTTCTATATTTAAAGTTAAGAGCCTTAAGAAGTATAATACACTTTTTTTTTTTTAAAGCGGGCATAAAATGCTGAGGGCATTCTGTCTTTTGAAAGGTAAATAATTTGTTGCCCTTTTTTTTGGCCATGAGTTATTTGGCTCATCCTAATGAATAGAGTTTTTCAATTAAAAATCTATCTGAAAAAAATGATTTATGATTTTGCTACTTCAATGTAATTTTGAAGTTCTTTTTTTTTAAGATTTTATTTATTTATTTGAGAGAGAGAGAGTGAGAGCATGAGAGGGGAGAGGGTCAGAGGGAGAAGCAGACTCCCCACTGAGCGGGGAGTCCGATGTGGGACTCGATCCTGGGACTCCAGGATCATGACCGGAGCTGAAGGCAGTCGCTTAACCAACTGAGCCACCCAGGCGCCCAGTTTTGAAGTTCTTGATGGTTTGAAGTACTAAACTGATAGCACCACTTTCTCTGCATTAATTGTCACATGATCGCTTTGCACTCAAATTGGTATAACCTGATGCATTGACACAGCTGCCAATTTTGCCTTTCAGAATAAATCAAAAGGATTAACTCAATTTTTAAAGATACCATCCAGGGAAACAATGTTTAATGGAGTGAACCTCTATTTTCTTGCCAGTAAATGGCTGAGGAAAGATGAGGGAGTCCCAGTATAGAAAGGAGCTGGAGTTGCAAGCACTAGCTGGACATAGTGGCTTTATCTAGACTCCTGGAGACATTGCTGAGGCATCGGTAATATTGTCTGTCAACTCATCTTCCTTCCATTCCCTTTTCATAAATTTGTTTCAGTGACAATATTAAGGGAGAGCAAAATAAAACTACAAGAAAGTAAAACTGAAGTGCAAAAGGGAGGAACGTATTTTGCCATTTTGAAAGACTACCTTAAAAATGCATTTGTCTGCTAAAAAAATTTTAAATGTAAAAATATAAAAAGAAAACCTACCAAGTAGTCTGCATATATCTGTGTAATGTGTAAGAGGTAAAATTACCAGTCTCTTAGGTACTCTAAGAAAATGATAGGAGATTTAAAAAAACAAATAAGCTGGGACACCTGGGTGGCTCAGTCCGTTAAGCATGTGACTCTTGATTTCAGCTCATGTCACAGTCTCAGGGTCATGGGATGTAGCCCCAAATTGGGCTCTGTGCTAAGCACAGAGTCTGCTTGAGATTCTCTGTCTCCCTCTCCTTCTGTCCCCTGCCACCCTCCTGCTCATGTGCATTCTCTCCCTCCCTCTCTCTCTCTCTCTCGCTTGCTCTTGCTCTCTCCCTCAAATATAAATAAATAAATCTTCTAAAAAATAAAGACAAATGGAGAAAAATATTTCTATGAAACAAGCATTACTTCCTCCATGGGCTCTAGTCTACCTTAGATTCTTTTCCTTTAAGAAGCTCTAAGAAACTTTCAGAATTCCCTGCATACCTTGCAGAACACTATTCTGGTACGTCCTGGTCATGTTTGTGTTTTTCTCCATTTAGGACTGTCAGCTCTGCAAGAGCAGTCCTCTACACCATGCCAAATGACTGTTAGGTCATAAGCAACAAATGCTCTTTTGTAAGATGGAAGAGAATGAAGGGCAGGGAGATAAGGAGAATGGAAGGTTGTAGAGAGTAAGAAAGGTACAGGGGAAAGAAGGGATAGGCAGAAGGAAAAAGGAGGGAAAGACAGAGGAAAGAAGGGAGGCAGAGGGGAATTTAGCTACCCAGGGAAATGCTATTCTGTTATCTCTGGTACTTTATCAGGCTGGAAAGGATACCAGTTTCATAGTTGAGAATTTGAGCACAATGAATATTTTAGGGAGAAAAACATGGAGGTAAGGGAGTGTAAGATTTCTTCTGGGCCATGTCAGTGAGTGTCAATGACAGAAAACAAAGAACAAGAAATGTACATTTGGTAATGCTTTGTCAAGGGCAAAACACAAAGAACAAAATGGGGCTAATATTTATTGAATACCTACTGTGTGATGAGACTTTATATGCTCTTTCATTGAAATCTTAAAACAAAAACAAAAACAAAAACCTGTAGACTGACTGAATTGTCCACATCTCACAGAGGCAGAAACAGTCTCAGGAAGTACAGGTAACTTACCTACAATCAGAGGATGGATAGATTCCAGAATGGTACACAAAGCAGATAGATCTCAGTAATATCTCTCAGTAACTTGTCTCTGCAACCAAATCTGCTGCTTGCAACGCTGTGGTTTTAGTTAACTGCATGTATATTTTATCTGAAATGAAATTACCTTATTAAATTAATTCCTTCAAAAATACTTTTTAAGCTGCAATCTTTTAACTTAAAATCTTTTTTAAATTTTATAAATAGTATGTAAAATTGAGATTTTTTTAAAAATCAATATTATTCAAGGAAAATTAAATTAGATTGGTATAATAAAGTCTTTCCAAAAATTATTAAAACAATGCATATTTCTAAGTTATGTGTTAGAAGTTATTTCTGTCATGATCTTATTGGGGTGCTTGAGAGATGAGCAGTTTTGCCCCATATACCATATGTGTCCATTTTGATGATGAATCTTTGGTTCCTACACTTTGAGCTGTTTTCTGAAATGAGCAAGAGTAATAATTTGCTTGATTCAGAAGAGCAACATTGGCAGAGCACAACCAATTTTGCCAAGAGGGAAACTGGTGAAATGCATCTTAGAAACAACTATGACGTTTTAAATGTAAATGTAAGAAATCTATTTTGGGGAAAATATACAAAAGGAATTTTCCTAAAAACAAGCTTCTCCTGCAACAAAGCACTGACCACCCAGGATATTTTAACTCTACCCTTTGTCTGAGGGAGACTGTGGTCTCATCAAACCCTGTAATAACTGAATTTTCAGGTCAGCATGCAGACTTTTACGTGAATACAAGGTAGATTTTTCCAATCAAATTTTTTAAGTTCTTCAAAATATTCTCTATGTTAATGAGGCGCAAATAGTAGGGAAATGTGAAGAGGTAAAATGTTTCCCTACCAATAATCACACCGTGCAGACCTTAAACATTTTTACTAATGCTCAAAAGTACAAGCCTGATTTATTTCCACCTTTCCAAACTGCATTATGGAAAATGTGAAAACAGAGAAAAACAAAATGGATGGCAGGAGCCCGCGTGGCTAGGAAGAAATTATGTGTCTCAAATAATGAAATAAAAATAATTATAACAGAGAGTAGAAGTTAAAATAGTATTAAAATATTTCTGTTAATGGGTAGGTGAGTCACCTCCATGGCAATGGCGAAATTGGAAGTCAGGTTGTAATGAATGCAAGTTACAGCATTAAACAATAACACCTTCTTCCCGGGAAAACTAAAATGACAGGTGTAGCCATTGATGCTTCAAGCATATACTCTGACCTCAAGACTCACAATCTGCTATAGTCTGTAGAGCACATACTGTGGAGTCAGAATTATGTTGAGGGAAAGGACTAGAAAATGTCGTATAGGACCTTCGTATTATTTACTGCAAAATATGTATTTCAATGTCTTACGGAGATAACATTTAAAAAATAAAATGGAAATGAACATCTCCCTGACTGCTTACTTCTCCTTCTCATTTTCCTAAGCACAGAAGGAGGTCTGTGAGCAATGGAGGCTATATTTATTTAGCTTTTAAAATGGATGATGCTGTGGTGTTTGACCTTAGGTACATTATTAAAAAAAAAGTTCTTCATCCGAGTGTCTCTTAGTTATATTTGAGACTGAATTCTTGCTGCATTTTTTTATTTAAATGGGTTGCCTTAATGATCTGGGCTCATAGATTTCAGAATTATGCAAAAGATGAAAATAAAACTAGCATTAGTTAAATTCTTATTTCTGAAATACATTCATTATTACATTTTATAGTTCTCTACAGAGCATTACTTTGTGCTTGGTTTTGCTCATATTTCCAATTCTGTCTAATTCTCAGTCACAATTTTTACATTATAACGCACTGAAGATTTTCTTTTTTTTTTTTTTTCATTTCGGTAACCATTATTTGAATCATAAAAAAAATGCATTACTGTATTCATAATGTACTGCTCGTGTGACAGTTTTTGAACTTTAATATTCTTTTCTGTAATGTGCTGGCTTAGCAGCCTATAAAAGAGACATATTGTTTGTAATGTTTCTTACCCACAACAAATGATGTGATTCTGGGTTTTATGAAATGGCAGTAGTTTTCTAAATTTGTGATTCTTCTGTGTTCCGTTGTCAAGAACCGTTGTACATCTGCTCAGCACAGACTTGCTGAGACTATGAACTTTAATTGAGGAAAAATAATGAGGGTTCAGGGACTACTGATACGGAGTAGGTTGCAAAGCAGGTGCCCTCCTGCCAGATCAATGGATTATTTACTCCTTTGTCATAAACAAGAAACAGTTGGTTGTGTGTGGTGACTACACGCATATTTTAAAGGCTGTGTACATATTTTCTCCTTCCTTGTCAATGTAGAACATTTTAAATAGTGCTTAGTTTATGATTTAACATAACTATATAGAATAAGCAAACAACACTTGTTCTGTTTTAATAAATAACCACCTTGTTTGAAAAAGAACTTCAGGAGTGATTTCGAGAACACACATCATATGTGCTTCCAGCCCTTACCTCTCAACTTGTATGGTTGCCATCATAAACCCTGTCTATAATTGTCTAAATATTTTTCTGCCTCTCTTTATAGACATTTGAAAGTAGAAAACCTTTTTTTCCCCTCCCTAAATACATAAGGAAATCTAAAATATAAATTGTAGGTAGTTTTAGAATTTCATTAGGGGACCCTAAGAGTTTGCACAAGGTTTTCAAAACACTCTAGTAGAATTTTCTCAGGGTATAATTGGGAGGCTGGGGAGGGCGGGGGAGCAAACAAAGATCAGCATCCTTTTCTGAGTTCAAAAAACAAGGGCTTTCAGTGGGCACGTGATTTCTGAGTATGACAGAACTATCTCCGACACACCTGAGCAGAGACCAACCTAAGAGGCTAGGGTCACCCAAAGGGGGCGTGCTCCTCTCTCAAGGCTCCTCATTAGCAAACCAAACAAAGGGCTGTAGGATGCCTGGAATTAGCTGCAATTTCCACCATGACAAGTGACTTTTTGTGTTACATAATGATATGCTGGGAATTTAAATCCTAGGTTCCAGAGATCAGTGGTTTAAATTCTAATGATGGGTTTTGTGGCATGGAAATCTGACTTTTAACACTTGGGGGTTGGAGACCATAGAAACCATACCATAAAGCTTATACACAGAGCCCACCCACGGACAGCTCCTCTGAACCCTCACACAGTTCACACAAACCTCATCTCTCAACCAGAAATGTTTTAATTGAATCTGTTCCTGGGAATAGTCTTCATTTTTTACTATAAATCTCTCTTAATTTCTTTTGGAATTGGGATCACTACTGAAAATGTGAATTTTGTTAGGAAGAACTGCCACCAGAGAAAAACAAATTTATGTCAAAGAAAAAAACTTGAAGTTCTAAAATGCAAATTAAAAAATCAGTAACTTCAAAGTGCATTTAACCAAACTATGATATTTAACAGTCTGATTAACCTGCCTGAGAATGTGAAAACATTTTGGTAAAAAAAACAAGTTTGTATTTTTCTTGTTTGTTAACTATATATTCATTGCTACATAATATAATAATGTAACAATGCAGCTTTCCTACTACAGAGTCATGACAAATATATCATCCAGTGTGGAAATAAAAATAATACTTTAATTCCTATTAATATGAAATAATCACTATTAGTTAAATGTGTCATTTTTTTTTAAATGCATCATTCTTTAAGTGAGGATTGGATTGGATGGTTCAGCAAATGTTTATACCCAGTATGGGTCTTATAACCTTGTTAGCATTTCTAGTGTGCTGTTACAGATTTTAAAAATGCTTATGTGTAGATTTTTAACTTATGCTTTCTAAATATTACATGCAAGGAAGTATTCACTGCCTCATATTTTCCCCTGTTACTAATCACAATAGTAAATGTGGTTATCAAGGTAAAGTTGAATTTTGCATCAGTACTGTAAGAATAAGGCAAAAAAGGAAATGCACTTTTCTTCCCCCCAGCGGGGTGGATAGGAGTTGCTAGTTCAGAGCCAACCAAATTTCCTTGAGTCCAAAATCTAGAATGGGAATCAGGGCAAATTACAATTATGAACAATGAAAGATAGTGGTTGCTCGTTTCTAGTGATGAAATTGATGAAGCAACATAGAAATGTTGCTTCAATTCTGTTTAACTTAAAAGATAAGTTGAAGGTATTTAACTTAAAAGCAAATATTCAACTATAAGTCTGTATTCAACTGGCTATATAAAGAATTTCTTAGATCCACTGTCTTGAAAATATGCAGCATCAGAGGTAGAATTATTCATTCACAAATGTATGTTTTATTCGAAACAGCAGGAAGTAGTCGTAAGTACAGGCTTCGAGCTCTGTCATACCATGCAGAGATGAAAAGTTTGAGACGAAGCGACATCAGTGAAAATTCTCTGAATAAAAGAAATTGGGAGCAAAGTCTTTGTCTAGGATCCCTGATCTCCAGGATGAATATTGAACCTGAATTTCTTGTTCTATGACCTGCCGTTCTCATTTGAATCTGATCTCTAAAAGAATATAAGAAATGTGAATTCTTAGAGCAAAGAGGTAGTGACTAATTTTTTTCTATCGATGGAAGTAAAGCATGTGTTTGGTTTTTTTGTGCAGGTGTTTTGTTTTTTGTTTTTGTTTTTTTTTCCTGTTTAACACAGATGTGTCTGAGGGATAACAAAGAACAAAACTGGGACATGATTTGTAAGCCCAAACATGACTGTTACAAAATTGGTCCTGACTGTGGAAGATTTAAGTAGCTGTTATTAGGAAGATTTTTGTAGTGGGTGAACAGGTCTGCCCAGATACAAACCCTCTGTGTGTCTGTTTTCCTGTATTTTGTGATGGTCAGGGGAAATTTATTTATTTTATTTATTTTTTTATTTTTTAAAGATTTTATTTATTTATTTGACAGAGAGAGACACAGCGAGAGAGGGAACACAAGCAGGGGGAGTGGGAGAGGGAGAAGCAGGCTTCCGGCGGAGCAGGGAGCCCGATGCAGAGCTCGATCCCAGGACCCTGGGATCACGACCTGAGCCGAAGGCAGACGCTTAACGAATGAGCCACACAGGCACCCCTGGTCAGGGGAAATTTAATGTGTGTGTGCGTGTGTGTGTGTGTGTGTGTGGTCATAATTGTAGCAGCAGTGTCAGTGGAGACAGGGAAGGCTAACTCTGCTCTCAGAAAAGATGTTTAGCTGAATGAAAATGTGGCAAAATGCTGAAAACTTTATTGTCTTGAAAGTGAAACTTGATTTTCTGGGAAATAAAAATCATATAAGAAAGAGCATGTGAGAGACTTCATAATGATTTTATTGACGTAGTAAAAAATTATTTTCCAACAGAAGTTTTGAGCCTACAATAAAACCTTTATGTCAAAAATTACCCTTATGCAAGGAGATGAAAGCATACTGCAAGCCTTTCAGAAATGCCATTTTCAGAATACCTTCTGATGATTATTGGTCTCTTTTTTCTGTAAAGTTCTATAGAGAATATATTTTAATTAGCTTCCACTTGATACTACTTCATACACACGGCCCAACTCTGACCCAATGTCTGATCATATAGAATACATTACAAAAGAACTGGTCATTTGAGTGCTTTAATATAGCTTTGCATTAATGTCAGGCATCATTTAGACAAGGCATTAAAAGTGTTATTTTAATGACTAAAGTGTGTTGGGTAGAAGAGGCTTAATCTTTATAGGAAGAACAATTTCAATTAGCTCTAAAATATTAATTTGTTGGTACAACTATATACTCTAATGTATTTGGCTACAAAACATCTTATGAATAATACATTGCTAGAATCCATTTGTCTTATGATGTGACTAATAGTGCCTTTGAAAACAAGGGTTGCTAATTTTCATAAACACCATGAATCAGTTAAAATAAAAAAATAATTTTTAAAAACTTGACCATTTTTTAATTTTTTTTAAAGATTTTATTTATTTATTTGACAGAGAGAATGACAGCGAGAGAGGGAACACAGCAGAGGGAGTGGGAGAGGGAGAAGCAGGCTCCTGGCGGATCAGGGAGCCCGATGCGGGGCTCGATCCCAGGACCCTGGGATCATGACCTGAGTTGAAGGCAGACGCTTAACGACTGAGCCACCCAAGCGCCCCAACACTTGACCATTTTTAATGTTGAAGGCTATTTCTATACCCCCGCCCCCCAAAGTAATTTGGAAGGCTGTAAATAAAATATGCAATCTCTGGCTAGTAAGATATTGAATAGGTTTTAAACATGACGCGGCTATCTGTCTTAAAATTTTAAGGGCATTTTTATTTATTTGTTTACATGGTGAGCCGTAAGATATTCTCCCTGGAAACGGTGCAAAGTGTGAAAATACGAGAACAAAAATAACCGCATACCTTAATCCGACTATTGTGTTTCTGGGAACTAAAAATGCTGCTCCTCTGGCTTTTGCTCTCCTTGAATATCTCCCTGTAGCCTTATCTCTCCATTGTGCTGGCTGTTTATTGCAACATCTTGGCATTGGTTTTCATAGCTGCACATGTGGCCCTGCCTTAAGGTGAGTGAGAATCACATAGGTAAAAGCCCTGTAGCCCTTCTGAAAATGTGTTCTTTCTCCCTGCAGCTAACCAAAACTCTGTGATTGCTTCGGAGACTTCTCAGGGGCCGCTTAGACCAGGTGAAACACGGGGGGCTCTAAGATGCCGGTGCGGCACACGGGTCTCCCGGCTTGGATGGCGTCACAGCTCCAGTCACACCACACACGCCCAGGCAGCTGGATAAAAAGTGCAAAACTCTGCTGGGCACTCGGAGGTTTCATGCATCCCCATAGATGCCCCCAGGCCCACTGATGAAGTAGGAACAATGGCTTTGGGCCTACAAAGCACGCGTCATCGTCTTCCAGAGCATTCCTAGTGACTCCCGCCCTCGTCCCTGGCATCGGTCACTGTTAGCCTGATTCATTCTCAAATAGAGGAAAGCTGGATTTTTTTGGAAAAAATCTAGCTCTTGAACAATGTTAAGACTGGAGGGGCGAAAATGCTGAGTTTGTAGCAAAGCAGAGCTGCACACATGCAGTTTTTCAACGAGGTAAAGGAGGCTTTTGTGGTTGATTTCATGCAGCACTTGCATTGGCAGTATTGCAAAAAGAGATGTATTCTGTTGTGCTCTGTTTGATCAAGTGCTAAACCCGTGTGATCAATAGAGAGACAGATGTCGGGTGCAGATGGCGAAGCCGTGATACCTGGGGCAGCACAGGCCTGCCAGAATGACAGAATGGGAACAAGGAAGAGCAGCAATGCAACAGAATGTGACAAATGAAATTAGGGTTTATACTAGTCGATAATTTACAGCTAATACAAAGTGACAGAATTTTTCAGTACCCAGTATATTTTACTTCCAGTAATGCTATAGCCAATAAAGGCATATTTCATGCAACATAATAAAATGAAAGCTGTGGGGAAATACAGTCCAACCATTTTTTATTATGTTACAACTTTTAAAATTGATCCCTGAGAGAATACTAATAGCATGCAAGTCTTGTTAGAGTGACGTCTAAAGGCATTTTATCTCCGAATTTATAGCAGCCCCGTCACTTACTCTCATTGCATATTAGACTCCTAAGTCGAAGGCAGATAACTCTGTAGCGACCCATAATGCATCTGCTTTGCTTTAAAGTATAGATTTATTAAAAACTCTTCCAGTCCGTTTATAAAATTGTAAAAAACAATTACCAATTTCAACTTGCTAAGAAAAATTTTAATTTCCTATATTAATGGGAATGTTTAAGCAGTCACCTGTGTAATTAAAAATGAAAATCTAAGCACATATTAAAAATTTCCCTCCATAGCCAGGCCAAAAGCCATAGTTCATATATTTGGAATATATTTTATGACTCTGTATTCTAAACTTCAGTACCTCAAAGTGACAACTTTGCAGTAATGCTTAGTGAATCAGTTGATGTGCTTTTGTGACTTAGCCAAATTCTCCATATTCTTGAACGTACATGTACATATACTCTGGAGTGACCTGCTACCAGTCTGGGAATGGGAGAGGGTGGATGAGCAGAACCATCTCTCAGCAAAACTACGTGGTGGGCTCTTTTCTTTGCTTTCTACTCTTAACCTCCTTTGTTTTTCCTCCTCCTTTTGGGCTTCTGAAGCCATGCCATGTCTGCAAAAGATAACTTCGTGGAACTCATCAATGTGGGCCCTCTCTCCCTACCTACTTCTCCCATTATCCAAATAGTCACCGAGCAGTAGAATTTTAATATCCTTTCTCAGGGCATTTGTAACCATATCCTGATGATCCTCCAAAGTTGGAGGGCCCACAATGATGGGTGGTCTGATAAAGGCATATTGGAGGGCATAGGAATTTCCTAACCCCTACGCAGGTATGGTAATGGACAGCAAAACCCATGACTGCCTGTGACATTGATAAATGCATATTAATACAATTAATGGGAGATAATCGTGTTTTTAACCAACTTTCCTAAGTGCCTGCTTTGTGAATACCAAAGAGGACCCAAGACATACCCTTCAGTGGCAGTAATCGCCTACATCTTTCATTGGCTCAGGTGGGAGCATTTACAGTTATGGCATCAGTGAAAGGGGACAAGGTCATTACGTCCACTGTAGTTCTGAAAATTATGGGAGTCTTGCCTATCCAAGGTAATGCTTGACAGCTGAAAATATCACACACACACACACACACACACACACACACACAATGATCTATTCATTTACTCCACATACAATAGTAGTTAATTTTATATAACAGCTACATTATACTTATTATCCATAGTTGTGTCATAATTCAAACTAAACTTAATGATAGATGGACCTATGACTCTAAAATGAATATTTATAATTACTAAAAGCAATTTATAATTGTTAAAAGTAATATAACAATAATATTCCAGATATTTCAGCAGATACTATGCTTTTGGGTTTGCTATTTCCATTCAGGTTTAACAACAAAAAAACTTCTTGCTCTGTTTTTTAGAAGCCTCAACTAGATCTTAAATAAAGTTTCAGTGTGCATCCCTTAGTTATTCTAATCTACCAAATAGAAGAGCTGTTGGAGAAAGCCCTGTTAACTCTGAAGGCTCATACAGAAAGTATCCCTCAGGTATACCAGTTGGCCTATTATAATATGAATGGGTCATTCATTTTAGAAGATATCCACAGCTGGACCCAGAGTCATTATATGAAACTCATGCTTGAGCTTACTGGTCTGTGTTATCAGGCATCTTCTTATTTAGGTGACATTCCCTTCCAAAGATATTTTTAATGTGCCATTTGATAGGAGCTGGTTGGAAATTAGCAAGGTTCTAAGGTATTTAACTGGATTCTTACCATTATGTAGCTCCATTTCACACATAACAATGAGTAAGCTTAAGCTGTTGGAAAACCATTTTATTTCATTTGCAAGCTCTACAGACTCACCTAGAGTTGTCTCATGATGGCAGTATTTGTTGGCATGACATTGTCACTACCCCATCTGTCAGTTTAATCTTTGAATCAGGTGAAAGGAGCCAAAGTATCACTCTTTTAATTTTGAAGGTGAAGAAAGTTAGACTCAGAAAAAATTAGAGGGACTTCCCACATTTATAGTAGCACACGCTATATAAGAATCAGTTCTCCTGACTTTGCCATCATGGCCAAAGGTAAACAGAACATTAGCTAACCTGGGTTCCTTTATTAGGGCAAGACTCCTCTCCACAATATTAGCCTCATACAGTCCTCAGGAGTCAACTCAAAACCTACATCTTTTCCTAAGACTTGCCCAACTACTTAATGTAGGCATAATGACTTTCTGCTCCCATAAACTCCTATAAGTGATGTTTGTATGATTCAGCTTGACACATGAATTGTCTCTTAATGACTACATGCACTTTGTGTGTGTGTGTGTGTGTGTGTATGTGTACTACCCAACTAGATAATAATTTCCTAGAGTCAAGGATCCCAACTCTCTTTAGTTATATCTTGAACTGTAATTGTAGTAGGAATGGTAAAATGATGGGTCCATTTATGCATGAATGAATTCAACCATGAATTCTTTTCATTCATCATGACCTTCTCTACTTTCATACCCTGTGTATTGATCAAAGCAAGGAGAATGCCTCCTTAGTGTCCCTGACCATTTGTAGGGATAATGATATCCCTTCATTTAACACGTTTATTGTTTGCCTACACATGCTGGACATTATGATAGGTTTAAGGATAGGATAGTGAACAAAACAGACAAGACTTGTTGTCTGCAGCTCTAGAAGGTGAGGCACTGGATTGGCAGAATTCAAATCAGTCAGTGAGTGAAGAAAAGCGCAGTATATATACCAAGGCAAGGATTTAGAATTTTTATTTCATGATCTGTAGTTTGGCATTTACATTTTTTAAAGCACTGGGACTTCTTTAGGTGTATGTTTATAAGAAGATATATTTTAAAAATCAACAAACCCACTTTTGAAAGATCTTAGCATATTTCCAAATAGGCAATAGACTCCAATTAAAAATAAAAGCAAGTAATGGTGTGTATCATTCATACCCCAGTCACACAGGCTTGAGCCCCTTCTCTGAGCTAGGCTTTTTATATGTACTATACAATCCTCAGAACAACTCTAGGAAGTAGGAGCTATTATCCCATTTTACAGAAAAATGAACTGAGACTCAGGGAGACTAAACCATTACCCAAGATAAAATAGCTAAAATATGAACAAATTATGGTAGAACACACAAGTTTGTCATCTGATGACAGCCTTTTAAATTATACCAAACTGTGTCATACTATCTCTCTTTCTCTTTCACCTGCCTCTATGTCAGAGGTACTTTAAAGATGATGTGAATTTCTGAGAACATGTTTCTATGGGCATAATGAACATTTCATTTGCAAGTGTCCACTGGCATCTTAGTATATAGATCCAGTAGGAAATAAGGTCTGCCTGTGTCCAGAGTTATGGGAAAAGAGAAAGCTACCACCCCTCTTTTATGAGGACAGACTGAGCACTTTGAGTCGTCGTATGTTTTCCCCTTCTGTGCTCCCCGTTGCCTTGACCAGGGTGTGTGTTCCATGAATAGAGGTGAACAAGTGGCGGGATAAATTAATAATAAAAATTATCTCATACTTGCCACCTTATGTTTTGTGCTACCTAATCTGACCAGGTAATGCTGGCCTATAAATTACAAATTCAGGTATAGAGGAAGTAAGTCAGACTATGCTTTAAAAGTTTTTTATATCTTTCTAAATTACTGCCTTTTTAAATAAGCTATAGAGAGGCTAAGGACAATTTCATGATGCTTTGAGAATGTGGGGGAAGGCACTTGCACTTCTGCACTGCTCATGCCTCTTTGGACTCAAGAGAAAGTTGATTCATTTATATAAAAATATTGATTTTTCTGAATTCCCTCACAAATCTTTGTGTATCACTTCCCTAAATAATATATTTAACCTAGAAAACAACAAAACAACAGAAGGAAGGAAACTTTACAGATTTTAACAGTATGAGCATTTTGTAAAAAGTTACAGGGAATTTGATAAAAAAAAAAAACCAGTGCTATAAAAAATGTAAATGTTATTATTTAATCCCCAGAAATAAAGTGGAAACTCAATGCATTGGTTTAAGGTCTGAAGCCAGTAAATGCGATGAAGTTGACAGAGTATAGGAAAGGCATTTAAGAAACACTTTGAACAAAATGTAAGTAGTGGATTATTTTAGTGCCCCTCCTTCCCATAGAACATATGTATTATATATGTTAATGCATAGCCCTTTGAAAGCCTCTTTGAAAATCAATTACACTGCCATACGTGCTCTTGACCTACTAAGAATATGTGTACTGATAATATTAATTCCAAGATGGTACAAGGTCTTAGACTGAAATATTTAACTTTCCACACTTTAGTAAAAATTGTAATACTCTGATGAGTGATAGACAGCACGCTGAATTTTTTTTTTTTTTTGTAATGGAGTTTTAGTAACACAGGGTGCACAGAGTTAACATAAATCCTCCTCCCCAATAAAGATAGCCACCAAGGGTCCTGACTACAGGAGGGGTCATAGCTCACTCCAGTATCTATCCTCTCAAACCTTCATCTTGGTGTCACCTATATCATGTTAAACTGGCAAAACTCCTTGTGAGTGGGCATGATGCCAACATGACAGATGGCTCCGAGCTGGGCATGCCAAGGGACCAGTATGTGCATCAGGTTTGACTATTAAAAATGAAGTTCCCATCCAGGAATGTTGTTCATATAAATATTTTTGCACATTTATAGTTTTTATTTTTAAAATTATTGCCCAGTCTTGCACGCGCGCACATACACACATACGCACACACGCCTTCCCACATTTGCTTTAGAATTTTTAAAATTAACTGCTTAACCAGACTTTCAGTATAAACAAATCCAGACTCAATAGTACAGTACTGATAACACATGATATAATCTTTAACCTTGGGTCAGTGTTTCCAATGTAGATACATTGTTAACATTTAGAAAATCTTTATTATTATGAATAGTATTTTTCATGTTCATTTATTTATTGAACCAGAATCTTTTAAATCCCTATTCAAATTTCTCTGAATTGTATATGATAAATATGCATATTTATAGAAAATATATACTAGAGCAAAAAATTAAAGTATCACATCAGTCATAATCACTGTATTTCTCCTTTTTCACAGTTCCACTGGTTCTATCAGCTTAAAAAAACTCTATCTTCAATATAAAAAAAACAAAACAAAATCCCAATAATTTAGGACTCTGTGCAATTACAAATACAAATAAATCCCAAGAGTTTTGGTGGTTTGCAGCCAATACCTATTTTCTGGATTCCTAGCATACAGAATATTAGCAAGTGCATATTTATTCCAAAAATGCAGCAAACAATAGAGGTCTGAACGCTAAACAGGGCCAATCTTCTTTGGGAATAACAGTCTGAAATCAATAATATAAATCACTCTCCAAAAAGTAACAAAGGCCAACAACAGAATAGGAAAGGAAATGTGCTTTCAAGGCCATTGCCTTCTAGGACCTCAAGCAGGTGATATTTTACAATCCGCCCTACTTGAAGTTTCCACGGGATAAGCTTGGCCGTTCCAAGGAAAGTAATTATAAGAAGGGAGTAGAGCAAACATTTTAAAGCACCTGTCCTGGGCTCATCCCTGTGTTATGTCCTTCCTATAAAATGGTCTTGTATCATCTACCACAATCATCTGATGGTAGACAGCATAATCCCCATTTTCCAGATGAGGAAAATGTATCTCAGAAGGATTAAGTAGCCCAAGGTCACACAGATGCTAAATATTCAGAACTGCATTCCTCACTCAGATTTGTCTGATTTTCAAAATGCCAGCTCTATGCACTCTGTCACAGTGTTCATTTGGTAACCTAGCAAATGGAGTAAGACAGATAGCAAGTTTGGTGATTGACTAAGGGTTTGGGGGTTGTTCTTCGTATCTCAAAGAAGGGGGTCACAAACGTGATGGTTCTAAAAATAAATGCAGCCAACCTGCCTAGAGCCTATCAGCATAGTAGACAAGCTTCTATCAACACAAAAAATCTGCCCTTCTTAGAAACTGAATAGTAATAAACTAATTACTTTCAGGGTCTTGAAATGGAAGGATACAACTACTGGAGTAGGATATTTTATTGACCACATTTCCATCCTGTTGTCTTATTTTGAATCCTTTTGAGATTACCTGGTGAGATGCAGGACCCCTTTGATCTAGAACAGTAAGCAGGAAATGCAGGGAGTGGACAGAAGTACAATGCATTCCCTTTTCCTACATGAGCCAGACTTTAAAACTGCAGCGTTCTGGTGATAAAGCTAGATCACATTTTAAATTATGTATCATGAGGTAAGTATGGATTTTGTGAAAATGTTTGAAAACTTAGGAAAAAATATATATATAATATACTATATTGTCATTTGAAAATCATCAAAATCAAATTATAACAAAATTAATTTTCAAAAACAATGTTTGCTAAGTATATTCAGGGTTTTCACAGATAATATTCTATTATAATTAGAAATTTAATAGATACTCCTTTTCTTGATTTTTATTATCCTTGATTATTACTTTTTTATTACTTTTTCCAATAATTTTCTAAACCAATAGTTAAAAAAAAACTCACTGTTTTCTTGTTGGAAAAAAAAAACTCAAGGTCTTCCACAGATTCAAAGAATATTGTAATAAGTTAGATTGTGCTCAAGAACGTGAAAGGGAATAACTGTTTCATTCTTAGACCCTTGACTCTATTATATTTCCTTTGCAAAATGAAATATGTTTTTTTTATTATTTTTTTTCTTTTAGTTTCATGGTACATTGCTATACTTGATGCGATTTCAGGGTAATTTTATACAATTTTGCAAATGACTTAAGTGATGTAATGCACTGAAATACACAGTAAGGTGTTCTAAAATCTGTCATTTCCATTTGGAAGAAAAATACCAAGTATTCAATAAGCATTTGAAAAGAAGTCAGATTCAGAACCCCTAGTGTGCAGAGAAGTTTGATTTACCTGTCTCCAACTCTCTTTCTTCCTTCTGGCAAACACGGGCTCTAGGTTTCAGAATTCATAAAGACCTTTGATTTTTAAACAGTTAGGACTAAGTTCTCTGTTTCATGTAAGAGCAAAATTCGTACAGATTTCAGAAGCACCTAAGTGGTCAGTACACAATGTGTCCCTTATTTCCCTTTTGAACACAGTTGATATAAAGGCTTTAGGCTTTATTTTAATGTAAACCATCCTTTCCACATCCCTGAATCATTGAATACAGACTTTGCTATAAACATCACAATACCTATTATTTTTTGGTGCTAATTTTTTTAGTATGCTCATAGTTAACCAGCATTGCTTTCAAATTTACTCAAATAGTACCAATGTTAGTTTAATCTAGTTCATAAAACAGGTTGTTTAAAATTCATATATTTTTCAAATTTTTTTAGATCATTCAAGCCACTGTCAGTTTCCCCTTAATAAAGCTAATCTTCAGTTCTGCATTTAGCTACCGTATGCCAGTACAATTTACATTTTGATTCACCGTAAAATTCTAACTTTTTATATTATTTCATTCTGGAGTTCCAGTGGCTTTATTTAATAGATTGTCCTTTGATCTCATGGAGACAATTGCATTTTACTTCTCTAATGAAGCTTGTATTATTACAGCCAAGTGAATGTTGCACCAAATGGTAGAAGAAATCCCAAAGGGAAGCATGCCTTTTCTCCATGGAGGTTGGAAAAAAGCATAATTCATTTTTGAGAGTTATCAGGCAGTTTGTCCCCAAATCCCTATTTCATGCCATTATTTTATGTTGCATCTTGAGGTATTTTGCAACGGTAACGTATTTTCAAGGTTCTCTGAGTTATTTCTAACAACTAGCTAGTTAAATAAGTTAATGTGTCCTCTATTCAGCAGACAGAATTCACAAGAGGAGGAAAGGACATGCAGAGTAACCTCTTGTTTCTGGTATTTTTTTTGGCAAATATTTTTATCCTCTTATTTACACATTAATAATTTGTCACTGGCATTTCAAGAGGCCTCATGCAATTTATTCAACAAGGAGTAAAAACTTGGCCAAAATCTCAGTGGTTGTACTGAACGTGAAAGAAGTCAGTGGTTTAAAACTATATTCTGTTATGTGTTATATTTATCTTTAAGGCATTTATCTCCATAGTGTTACCTATTTTGAGTAAAAGAAGGGATTAAAGATAAAGTATAGAACATGGAGGGAGAAAGAGGAAGTCTAACCCTACAGATAGAATTTCAGAAGATTTGGTCTTTTGTCATAACCAACATTGATTTATGAACAGTTCTGTTTTTGTTTATTATTAATGCCAAAACTCACAGCTTTATAACCTCTCACTCATCTGCATTCCCTCCCCGAAATTTTGCTTGTACATACAATGAAATGTTACCCGTGGAGATCATCCTGATTCCTGAGGCTCAAAAGGGATAGGCAGCATGATGCTTTCCTTCTAGGATGTCACTAGAAATAGCTTGAGTTTCCTCCGGTAGGCAATGGCGAGCCATCCAGAGGTTGTAAGTGAGGGTGGAAACAGGATCATGTTTATGTTTTAGTCATGCATTCTTGCAAGTGTACTTGGAAAGTACAAGACAGGAGAAAGGGGACTGACCACTGTGAGATAGAGCTAATGGCATCTGAACTGAGTGAGCATTTCTGGAGGAGGAAAAGGGGAGAGATTGGAAAGATACGTTGCATGGAGAACTGGCTATGAGTGAGCGCAGCGAGGGAACTAACAGGATTCTAGGATTCTGAAAAGATAATGAGACTCACTTGGGAAAATCTATTTCTCAGGCCTGTAAATCTGATCAGAAGATGAACACTAGACCTCAATAGATTGGCAATATTGTCAACCATCTTCTCATACCAATTTTCTGGTTCATTGTCAAATGTGTTGCTGAAATCAGCCATCATGCCATGAGCTCAGATACCTGCCTAATGGAGCTTAGAAATATTGGATTTTCCTGATGGGGTGATGGTTTAGAAAATAATCAAGCAGTTATGAAATGATCAATAATAAAAATACTAGTAAAAATAATTCCTATCAGACAAGCCTATTCCACCATGAATGAAACTTGGCCTGTGTTGTTAACAACAGAGCAGCTCTCTACAAGGATTTGAATAACCAGACACAGATACAATGATCATGAGCAAAATGCATATCTGTGGTTTTAAAGCGGCAGGAACGGGAGGGGGGCCGTCTAGAAAACAAACAGGTGTAAAGATTTCAAATGATGTAGGATGTACCTCTCCTTCTGTTTACAAAGCACGATTTGGTTTTACATACCATCCTGTATAGTGACTTTAAAATTATTAAATGAGAACCATAGCCAGCAAAGCATGCAAAATATTCATTCATTGTTGTAAACTACAAAAATATTGCTTTTATGCAAAGAGAATGCCATTGTAGAATTTTAAAAGGCATAGAAATAAAAGGCTCAGGATTGGAGCGATTTAAACAAACTCACTAGAATATAGTAGATGATTAAAATACAATCTATAATTACATTACACTGGTATCAGGTAAGGATAAAAGCCTATAAATACACTGGGGTCAGGGTAAGCATAAAAAATGAAACAGTTATTTGAATAATCTGAGATCAAGTTGCAGTAATTAAAAATGAATGTATTATTCAAATGAAGGAATTAGGTTACAACACTCTTCGTATGAAAATATTATTGTGACAGACTGAAATAAGTTGGAAATGATTTTGATTAAAAAATGGGTAAAGGAATGTAATAACTTCCACTGGGGAAAAATAGACAATCCGGGAATATCAAAAAATTTTTTTTTGGCTGCCAGATGAGAGACCACAAGAGGCTGGCTGTTCAAATGCTTTTTGATATTTTAAACTTGCAACAGTCAAGGTTCTGTTTTACTATTTCATCAAATGATTTAATTTCCCAAATCATTCAAAGGTTCTAACTTCTTCCCAAAATTTTTCCAAAGTCCCTTTCTATTTTCATAAAAGCAATATTGTTGTAGTTTATAACAATGAATGAATATTTTGCATGCTTTGCTGGCTACGGTTCTCATTTAGTAATTTTAAAGTCACTATACAGGATGTAAACTCAAATTGTGATTTGTAAACAGAAGGAGAAGTACATCTCCTCTTTCTCTCTAGATAGATAGATACATAGATAATGTACAAATATTTTTTTTTCCTGCAAATACGTACACAGAAACTAGGGAGAAAGGAAGGCTGTTACTTATTACTTGAACATTTCTTAAAGGATAAACATTTTAATTTATTCTATAGCAAGCAGCTCTAGTTAAATATGCAATTGCATATGTCATCTGTTGAGGGAAAACTTACCTTTCATGAGGGAATATATGTCCTCCTGCTTAAGGGTGACACTCTTTTGCACTGTATTCAAATATTTATACATTCATCCTCCATTATTATTTGTAGAAACTGCACAGTTAAATCCATGTGTATTATCCAAAAGAATAAAATGACCTCCTAGATGTAATAACCTCAATACCACCATGTCCTAAGAAAGTAGGAACATCTGTTAAAAGCAAAATAGATTTCTAAACTATTTGTATAGAAATACTTCTCTAAAGAAGGTAACATAATGTGTTTCTTAAATATTTTTGTGACTACATGGAGTTTTGTTACTAAAGCCAGAGAACATATTTTAATATCATTTTTGTACAAACTGCTTCCTCTAGTTTCATACAGTTAATTGATTTCTAAAAGCTACTGGAACAGCACTATGCTATGAATACCGACTAAATCCCTCCATACCTTATTAGTGGATAGATGGGACTCCATGGTTTCAAACCTGGAAATGTATAAATATTTCTAGAACCATGGAAGCTTTTCCTTATTAATTCACTAGGACTACCTTGTTCCCTCCCTTACAGTATCATTAGTAACTTACAAGATGTAGAGTCGGAAAAAGTGATGTTATATCCGTGTTGTACGCTTGAATTACACCCCCATCATCAAGGCTCTCTCCCAAAGGAATAAGGATCCTTTGTCAAAATTGACAATCATGAGTTTTTCTGTGTTTGTTAGACCGATGGTTTGATTGGGTTCTCTTTAACTAGTTGAGAGGCTGCATAACAGAGCTTTGGAGTGAGCTGACTTGGGTTCTAGTCCCATAATTTAGAATCTACAAATGCACATGATTAATTTCTTTAAGGCTTTATTTCAATGGACATAACAACACCAACCTCACAAAGTTGTTTGGAGAAAAAAAAAATGAGTTAGCATAGTAAAAGTTTAACAACTATTAACCAGCGTTTCATGGTTAAGGTTATGAACTACATATCAATCCTACAGCAGTCCTACACTGGATGATGAATTACTCCCATGTGAAAAACAAAATACACAAATAGGTATGTGTGTATCTACACACACACACACACACACACACACACTGGCTGTGTGACCTTTGGTACACCACCCAACTTCTTAGAGCCTGATTTTCTTCATCTCTCACAGAAGGTCTAGACATGGTTCCCACCAGCCATAACTATGTATAATGTTGTGAGCAACATTCAACAGAATACAATAAATATATCCCTTGAAGTGTCTTATTTCAATACCTTTTATTTGGAAAGAGGAAGAAAAACTCTCAGGTTTCTTTCTCCAAGGATAGTTCATGGTTTTGGTGGGTTTTTATGTTGTTTTACCTTATATCCTCTGAAAAGCAGAATCATCCACAAAGGAAAAATGGTCATTTATGAAGCACATATTACTTTGTTAAAATAAAAGTAGACTTCTTGCATTGCTGCTGAGCTAGGTTTAGCTACTTGAGCTACTCAAGATAAAAATCAGCATCTAGCATGAGTTTATTTCAACCACCCTTTTCCTATGATTCTCTCTCTGATCCTCCCAGGTCTCCTCTTGGCTTCACTGGCCACTTACTGGCCTAGTATAACTTCCTACAATGGACTACTTCAAAGATTCAGATAAATGTTCTTCTCTAGAGTAAGAATTCTCTTTGTCTTCTCTCCTTGCCTTCTCTCCTCTCTTCTTTTTCTTTAGTGGTAGTGTTAAGGAAGTTGTTATGGGAGGGGGATCCATGTTTCTGACTTTATTGCCATTTTCCTTATTTTAGATCTTTGTTGGTTCTCAAAGACTAAAATCCTAAAATGAGCCTTGATCTTGAACTTTTATTTTTATGCTGTATCTCCTTTGCCTGTCTTTCCTCTTATCACTGCTTATAAAACATTACCACAGTTTGTCCTTAGCCTGACCCTACCTCTGTTGAAATCCTTTTCAAGCTTTAATTATATCCTGTCTTGACTCTTTCAGTTCCTTCTTCAGCAATCGTCCACTCCCTAAAATTTTGGCTATATTGAATACTTCAACTTCTGGTGGACCCTTTGTGTTCAGAAAAAAAAAATGGCGTACCCTCAACAATTTATCTTCTTCTGTTACTTCCATTTTAATAGACATATAAAGACAGATAACTTAATCTGTTACATCTTCCTTACCTGTATGAAGAAAAATTTATTGAAAAAAAGTGTTGATTCCTTTCTTTTCCACCTTAATTTTGTTTCCCTTTTATTTATATTTTAATTTTATCAGGCTCTAGGTAGAATAGATAACATTGTTCTTTAAACTATCCTTGATCTCGTAAATTTAGAGCTGAAAGAATAGTTCCTGAAAATACTGGAAAGAATTACAGCAGGGGTTTGCACAATTCCAACAGATCTCTCTTAGTCATTTCCTTGGGGCCAATAACAGTGCTTCCCTCAGAAGCGCCTCTAGCGGTTTTCCTTATCATACGGGGTAGAGTATTCAGTGCACTACTCTTCTGCAGGACAACCAGAGAGGTAAACTATGCAGATGGTGCACTATTGCCCCACGCACATAGTAGGTATTTGGACATATGAATGTTTACAAAGCAAAAGAAGAAGGAGGAGGAGGAGGAGAAAGAAGAGGAAGGGGAGGAGAAGGAGGAGGAGCAGAGGAAGAGGAAGGTGGTATGGATCATAAGGAAAATGGTAACCCAAACTAGAGCCATGTGGCTTTCTGCTCAAAAATATGTATCTAACTCCTGTTCTAATGATGGCTCATGTCCAAGGATCTCCCTATTACTAGGAGTGAAAAATGAGATCACATAGTAAATGCTTGAGAAATATTACACAATAAGCTATATTTTTAGTTACACTTTTCAGTTCATAACTAAACCTTAGAAGACATTTTATTTTGTTACCTAGGAAATAAGTTAACTCTGTCATTCTCCTGAATAAGATCTGGATGATATCTTGGCTACTCCAAACCATTAAACCAAAAAAATACCCACTTAGAAAATGAAGATAAAAATGCAATAGTAAAGTGTTCAAGGCATCTGTCCAAAAAAATACAAATAAAAAGCATTCAAAGAAGCAGCATAAAACATAAAAAGCCCCACCCAGAATGTGAGGAAGGTCTGACTCTGACAGAGACGTAGGGAGCTGTAGTGAATCGAAGGGAAAAGTTGTAAAGCGATGCCAATCTCCTTGCCTTTTCCCTAGGAACCCATTTCTAGATTGCTCTTTGACTACTTCCTCCCTTGCTCACTTCTGGCCTCCCTCTAATGCAAATGATCCAGAGTGGAGTGTATTTTTCACCTGGGTACTGGTAGACGAATGTTGATGTAGCAATCATGACATTGTCCAAGCCCATTCTCCTGATGAACTTCCTGTAAACTGCACACTTGTGTGTGATATTCTTCTTCTTTGTCACTCCTCCCTTTGCTAAACTGCCCCCGGATTTCAGCTCCTGACCTGTTCTGCTGTACTCGAGGAAAGCCTCCATGAAGACAATCCCCACTGTCTTCTCGTTGTTCTTTTTTGCTTTTACTTGAGATTCATAGCTAAAAGTGACTGATGAAATGTGATATAAAACATGAATATATTCTCCCAAATCCTTTCACAACAAGAGTCCAACTAAGAGGGATCAGTGACACATTGAGAACATTCTCCCCTTCATTTGCAAAGGCAGTGATAACAGTATATTTTTCAATAGCCAGATGATACCAGTCTGAGGATTTTGCACCCATTCTGGGATAAAGACAACATATTTTACTGTTAATCTTGCTGAAAACAATTGGTCTGCTTTTGAATATAGCATTGACCCTTTTGTGCAAATTAATGCACAGTAAAATTTATCATTCCAAACTGCACAATAAAATGGAACAGAAGGCCATACAAGTCTTAGAAAAATCATTTGGCTCTGGTTTTATCATCACATGAACAAAAATTTGAGATTTTGCAGCTCATTCCCCTAAGATCACTCACTCATCTGCAGCAGCCTTGGCAGGAGGCCACCTTGCCTTCCACACTGCCCTTCCTAACTCGACTGTCAAGGGCCGACCTTGAAAGATGGGATTTTCAAAGCACTGGGCAGAGCCACACTCCCTTTCTGCTTGTGGAGTTACAATGACTTGGAGCCCCATGTCTTCCTTTGAAATTATATGATGTGCTGTTGGGTTGACCAAGCTCTTGTTTTTAATGTCTCATTTTATTAATGCTAATATAATTTGTGAGAAAGGCTAAATGTTCTTAGGTGGTGTTAAGGTTATAGAGTAGCAATAGTATACGTGTTCTAAGAATATTATGTTTTAAGTAGGTCTTACAAATGATGGTGGGATACAACATGGTGCTTATTATAGAGCGTCCCACTGAACTTTCCAAAACCCACTTCCCAATCACTTTGATGGGACTTTGCCAAATATTCAACAATTGAAATCTTTCAAGTTTGAGACGCCCTGTGAAGTGGCTATATAATTGGGACTCTGCTTTAGGACTTCCACATAAGAAGGACAAAGGTTAGGAATGTAGTGTGACTATGAGTACCTTTGCCATATGCCAGGCCAAATTAAAATCAAGTGGGGAAAAGCACTCAGTCAATGACAGAATGATAGTAAGATGTGGGAGAAGGTGAGTGTAGAGAGATTTATAAGGACACTCAGATAAAATTCCTTACACCCTTTAATTGTCATTAAAGGGAATGAAATACTGCTAGTTATAGACACCTAATGGTGATTGGGAAAAGTGTTTTAAAGTTCAGAGCAAAGTTTTCTTCTTGTTGGAGAAGAAGGCAGGCAGGGGCAAGGGAAAGAAAAACAGAATGTCACTTGGGACAGACTTTCTACAGGGTTATTTAGTCTTACATATATAATAATCTTTACCATTCAAAGCTGGTTTTTTTTTTTCCTTCTTCAGCACAGACACATAATTCCCGATAACATTCCAAGGTAGTGAATGTGGCTCAGTAATCAACAAATATCTACTAGAAGAGTTTTATTATAAAAAGACTTTAAAACATCTATGATGCTGATTATAAATCCATGAAAAAATAAGGCCTCTGCATTCTTCATTTAAGTAAGGTGCTAAAAAAAAAAAAAAGAAAAAGAAAAAAGAAAGAAAGAAATGGCAATTGTCTTACTTTAAGTGGAAAATTCATTTGGTGTGTTTATGTTATACTCCAGGAATCCAGGGTTGTTTTCTTTTCCTGTTTGGGGAAGAAAAATGTTACATCTTTATGCTTTGTTATCTTCACAGGAGCACTTGAGTTGAAAGCAATACCATTTAAATGAGCATGGGAGGCCGGTCTGTAAATTACCACAAAGTTGTTTAGTCGATTAACAGAAATCTTTAGGGATTATAAAGCTTGGTATAGCAACTTCACATTTAGGATAAAATAAAATTAAATAAATAAAGCCTTATTTTCTGTTCTTAGGGCTGGGCTCATAGAATGCACCGAGCGCCATCTGCTGGTAATTAGTTTTTCAAAACTTTATTTTGTTACCAACCTACTCAAAGTCAGCAGAAATCAAGACAAGGTATATATACATCAATGTATATACAGGGCGAGATTCATGAAGAAAATCAAAGGGTATCTATGTACTATAAATTTCCCTCATTTCACATGAAAGTGTTTTATTATAATCCGTTACATCCTAATTCTAAAATTTGCCTTAGGATAGAGACCCAGCAACATTTCGAGTAAGAAATAAGTTTAGGTTCACTTAAATCATGCCATGAAAATATCTACCTGGTGCAAAAAATTTAAAATATTAAAAATAAACAAAACAATACACTACCATTTCTCCGTGTGCTTTTGGAAGCAGCTAATGAACATGGAAGTTTAATCTTGGTCATCTTTAATCATTAAATTATAGGTTAAATTATGTCACAGTTTCTTTAATTTTGTAAGACATTATAAGTCAACCTACTTAAACAAGCTACTTAAACTCTTACTCCATATTTTATTTATTAATTTGAAAAACCTCTGTGACCAAAGAATCTCAGTCTTAACAAAAGTCTCAAAGGTAGGATAAGAAAGATATATAGTACTTCTAGAAAGAATTCTACTTCACATTAGTGTCTTTGAGGATTTTTGTGCTATATAAAACCTATGTCAGATTCTTGTCCTAATATTTGATGTCTCTCAAATTCAGGGAACATAGTAATGCAGTTTTGCCTGCATTTTAGGTCCTTCATACCCAGGCAGGAAATTAGACCCATTGTTCCCCCATTAACCTTCTCTAGGCACAATATGAAACAGATGCTTGAGTGTCCATTTCCATCATTCCTATGGAAGGCAATTATTAGTTCTTTTGTATTAAACAGTAGATTGTAGGGAAAACTAATTACCTGTGGGAAACTCTTAGAAAAACAAATTAAAAATACAAACATTAGTTTAAATGATGTTATAATAAGAAAAGCTGACACGAATTATTATCTCTGGAATTTGAAGCTTAATAATAGGAGTTATTCATTGTTTATCATAGTACATAGCCTATGGTGTCCTTCAGTAGAATTATGAGGTCTTACAGAGGGATATCGTGTTCTCTGAATAAAGGAATAACTTGAAAAAGGGAACATCCTCTGGTAGCCAAGAGATATGAGAAAAGAATTATATATATATATATTTAAAATAGCAACATGAAGGCAGTTTGTGTATTAAATAAATACCATGGGTTTTTTTTTTTAAATAAATCATATATTTTGTGAAGAGAAAATTTGAGTAAATTAAGTAAAAGTTAATCAACTTTGAGAAAGCATGGAATGACATGGAATGATTTCGGCTCTTCGGAGAGAGGTTTCCAGAAGAACACAAGGCAGAGGAATTTAACCTCTTTTCCTAGTTTCTTCTTTCCATGAATACATCAGGTCAGCACATAAGAGGCGGATTTCTTCTGAAAACAAGGAGTTTCTGACCATTCAAACTTACTGTCCTTGAAACCCACCTTCTGGGAGGAGACTTTGTGCAGAGTAGCTCTAGGTGCTAGCGGGGCCCAGAACATGGAAGCCATCCGTTGGTGGCGGCAGACTGAGGACTACAATGCGGGCGCCTGCCAGCTACTTGGCCCTTTCATCTCCTACATCTATCTGGCCCTGCAGGGGCCTGCCAGACCTTCAACACCCCTTCGTAGGAGTCTCCACTTTTAAACTGACTCCCTGGAGAAGTTTAATGAGCCTCTTGGAATTAAAAAAAAAAAAAAAAAAGACAAAGCAAAACAAAGAAGTGTAATGGAAATGGACAAGTTGAAAAAGGAATAGGGAGGTTCATTTCCAGCCTGGTGCTTGGGGGGCTTTCATCAGGATGCTGCAATGGATATTTCAGAGCAGTGGAAGGAGGAAAGAAAGAAATTAAAAACAGCCTCCTATGATGAACTTGGATAATTTATTCCTCTGCAGAACAGTAGGCACAATGTTTAATTTTTTTTCCCCCTCTGCTCTTCTTTTCCCCTCCACCTAATTTCTGAGCATTCCCAGGCTAGGCAAGAATGAAAATGAAGCATACCCCACACACACGAGTCCTAACGAAGGTGCGGAATGCACTCAGATTATTCATAAGCTTGCAAGTTGTGTATTTTGGTGGAGATCTCCTCCCTCCTGCTCCTGATTGCTGATGAAGAATGGTGCTTTAATAGGCAGATGGTAAAGACAATTACAGTTGGGGGCTCAGCTGGGAGTTACATCAGTTTATTGCAAATTATTAGTTGATAAATGCTTTTGTTTACAAGCAGAGTCTTAAGCAGCTTTGTAATCAGTTTATCAGCTGCAAGCGGAATTTTGACAGATCGCCTTTGGGGTGTAATGTCACCTCTTGGCTAGTCATTTAAAATCATGGTGGCCAGGCTGCCAGACCGTCAGATGGGCTACCTTACAACACCACCGCGAGCTCCTGCAAAGCCATGACACAGCATATCTTAGACTAGAGCACAGACCCAGGGAAGCTGAGAAGACGCCATGAGCAGACCTTTTTCCTGCTGAAATCCCACAGAAACAGCATATCAGTTTGCCTAGACCCAACATGTTGTGACTGATGCGACTTCCAGCACATTAGTTCAGAAAATTTTCCAGGCAGTTCTCAATGCCTTCTTAATCACGGGACAACCTTTCTGAACTGACCACAAGGACGCTGTTCACTTTTTTGAAGGGGGCTTCTTGTGCTGCTTCTTCAAAGGGAAAAGAAATTATCTCAGTAGGAGACGTTTTCCTACAGGAAAAAAAAAAAAAAAAGTTCTGTGGAGAGAATGCATTGCCAGGAGCTAAAAGCTCTAGTGGGGATTTATTACAAATTTGGCCTTGGGAGTGTCCTATGTGATGGAAGAAGAGCTTAGGAAACACATTGGTTTACCCATGCTGGCTTTTCTTCCCTATAAAAATCAAAATCTATAAAATGGGATGATAGTATTTCCTATTTATCACACAGATAATTCCTGGAAATTAATGAGGGTGTTCATGTTTCTTTGTTTCTGAGTTCGGCTCAGACCAATATTATCTGTTGAATCTATGCTAAATAATAAAGCATATAATGTTTGAAATGACAGATAATTCACAGATAATGTTGAGCTCATTTCCAAAATACTTGCTGAAGGAGGGTACTGTAATTTAGTGGTTTTACATTACAGCATTACCAGCATTTACTGGCAGTTTGATTTGCTGTTTATAAAGACATAGTTTATAAACCTGAGGTGTTCAAAGATGTATCCTTGGAAGGATTCACTTGATCATGAGTCTATAAAAAATTCACGTTTATTTACCTTTATGTTTCTCTAACAAAGTAAATTTTGTGGGCTTAACCAAAACAAAAAATACTTAAATAATCATGTATAGTAGCTCCTAAAATAGTCATTTTCATTTGCACCTACTGACTGTTAGTTTATGTGTTTTTATTTCCTGGTATTCAAGGGAAACTTATTCATCTGATAGGGAACTAGCTCCTGAATCCAGAAGCCAGGTTTCATAGCTGGAATTAGATATTCCATATGGTCTAAAATATTGACCTAATACAGGAAGATCTTTGGAAATATGACTCCAGCTGATAAATTTGAAATCATATGTAACATGTGCAAAAGCAGAAATCTTTCTTCTCTTAATCTCAGAAATATGGTTAAGTATCTCTGTTCATTTATCTCCTTGACTCCTGTTCTAATTCGATCTCACTTTCTCAATTAAGATCCCCAAGTCATCAGAATAGAATCAACCTTATTTAAACTGACCACATGGCTCAGTAAAGTTTGTA
Organism: Leptonychotes weddellii; assembly: GCF_054177405.1. NCBI lineage: Eukaryota > Metazoa > Chordata > Mammalia > Carnivora > Phocidae > Leptonychotes > Leptonychotes weddellii. The sequence continues at coordinate 142,214,821 of NC_138372.1, forward strand.
ATTTTAACGTTGGGTTCACAGAAGCTTCCTTAAAAACGAGAGTATAGTTTTTATCCTCACTTCAATATTCAGCACACAGTCCTCAGTTCCCAATTTTCCAGTTCTTAAGCAATTAAACGTTCTATTGACATCAGAGGAAAGGCTGCCTACAGAAGAGCTGAAGAATGAAAGCCTTGAAATCTTACGTTGTAAATTGTGTTTTAACATAAAGAGCATAAAAAGTTGTTTTTCGTTTTTTTTTAATCAAGTTAATGAAGGATAAATAGTGAATTTGGCAAATAGTTCTGCTGTAGGTCTATCCCTCGTGATTGAAAAAAAGCAAAGAATCATTTAAAAAAAAAAAATCTGTTCTCTCCGTTGGCCCACATACCAAAGACACTCTAGAGCTGCTGGTCAAATCTGATTTCCCCCCCTTTCCCAGGAACTGCTAGAATGTTCTATAAAAAGATGTCAGGAGTGCCAGGATGGGAAAGTTGAATGCCCCCAAATGCCCTGCGTTGCCTATAAGTACAAATGAAAAATGTTAAAGATTATTTAAAAACAGGAAAGACCTTTTGCAAAATGCTTTTGATTTATTGCTGTGTATTGTGCAGATCTTTATCAATTATTCTCACTCTATTTTATTCAAAAACTATTGTAAACTATGAGTTGGCATGTTGCTGCATACGGAAAAAAAGGCATTCATCAACTCTAAATAAACAAGTGCAAAGATCTATCTAACAACTATGAAGTAGTTAATACATTTTTAAGCAATTTTATTATAGAAAGGAGGTCTAAAAGAGTAATGCTTAATTATCTGGACTCCTCTGTGCTGGGCTCCCTTTTGATTGTATTAATGAAGCAGCTGGCCCATTGTTTCCCTTTAATTCCTCTATTGTTTTAAGAATATGTCACAGCTCTTTATTCTTTTATCAGGTGCTGTGCAGGAGGATCCACACAATACCTCATATTCCTACTGTATTTGCCAATGCACAAAGAAACCTCCACAGCAGTTTTCAAAGAAGGGGCACACATAATTTATAAGTTCTATTCCTTGCACTACTCCACTGTCAAGAATTTCAACAGTATTGGATTTGAATTCATTATAAAATTTGTATTAAACAATGTGGCTACATATAGATATATGTACTGTGGCAATGTCTAAAGCTTGAGATCTAGGCATTAACATGCACGGTGTTGAAATGGGGCAATAATTTCGCTTTTAGGGGGTTACTCTGACCAATTGCTTCCCAGTTATGAAAAAATTAAATTTCACAAGCAGGCATCATGTTGGATTTTCAAATTATTTAGTACAAATAAAAGAAGTTAATGACCAAACAAGTAAGTATCCCTGTTTCCTCCACCTCCAGAAACATAATGTCCCTCTGTGTGTGTGTTAAACAGTCCATTTATTCCCCCAGGGAAAGGATTTAATTTACTTGAGTGTGCCTAAGAGGTATCATGGTTCACTCTGTAGACCAATGTATAATCTTTATTAACTAAACTCTGATTGTCAATTGACCATCTTCTTACACACATACTATATCAAATGTGTGAAGGAGACAGACTTTCAGATTAATGCAGAAATATCACTGTACATCGGAAGAAATCAAAATGCTGTAGCAATTTAATATATGATATAACATTTTGTTGCCAGAGTTATCTAAAAATGCTGGTTCATTTATATGTGATTACTTTTTCTCCAAATTTCCATGAAAATCACACACAATAAAAAACATCCATGGTAAAATCTCAAAGGTGTGACTGACATAGACATTCTCTTTTTACACATGTGGGGTTTTTTCTTTGTTTTCCTTCTGTCAAATGTCTGTATTTTGTAGGCTGTTTCATTGATTTTTTTTTTCCCTAGAGTTCTCAGTCTCTAATAAAGGGAAGTAATTTGATTTAATGCTATGTAGTAAAAGTTTCTAACTTCAACTTTTAATATATGCTTAGAAAAGCCATTAGAATTAATTATTGTAGACCACCGATTTCCTTTTGTATTGTTAGGTGAGTGTGTGTGTCTTTCACTTTAAATAAAGTTTCAAACTGGTATCCCTATCTATTTGCTTAAGGCTCCTATCCTACATATTGAGGCAGAGAAATACAGAATCTAAATGTGATTTAATTGGTTCAATTTGCTGTATATTTTTATGCTAAGCTTAGGTCCATATCTTGATGAGCCCAGATGTAGTCATGTTCGAGGTGCACAGCGTCACGTTGCTTGCATTTCCTTATTTTTACAAAGCAAGCGTCTATCAATCACACAGATAAATTAGAAACATGTATAGACATAACACATGGAAAAGATTTTTCAGCATGCTGTGTAATTATTAACCTGATTTTTACTATTGTAAGAAGCCGTGAATTGCAGATAGCATGGACGAAGTTAAATGCTTTTATACTGGATACATTTTGCTTATACAGAACTCTATAGGTATGGTCGAACAATATAATTGAAGCTTTGTCAGCTCTGTAACCTAGCAACAGATAATACTGTTAGGTTACTGAATTGCTCCTGGTTGACAAGCAGGGAGTATTTTTGTGTTTATCATGTTTGCTAATGATGGGCTCCTATCCAAAAGGCTTGTCTTAATCTTAATTAGAGTTTATCAGCAGAGGTCTGCATGACATTGTGCAGACATTGATTTCATAAATAATAAAAAGTGCAAGTGAAAAATTTGGCAGGATGGAGAGATATTTAAGGGCACTTCTTCTAGTAAGAGGAGCGTCGGTTTCCAAAATATAATCGAGCTTGAACTGTGACTTTATTATCGAAACTTGTAGTATACTTCACTGCAGTTTTGACAGCAATTATGAAAAAAAATTTATAAGCTTCCTGTTAGGAACCATATCTGTTTGCACAAGAACTTTGATCATAAACATTACTTAGAACAGTAAGTACATGGTTTTTCAAGAATGTCAAGGTCTTAGTGGTTATTACTTTCTATGGAACCTTGAATGTATCTGTCCTTTTCTGTAAAGGGAGTGGTGTGTGGGTGTGGAGACTGGAAAGAGTGACTATGTTTGCAGCAATAAGAGGCAGACAAAGAAAGGATCCCAAAATAACCTTTCCATTTGGTGGAAGGGAGAGAGGTATCAGATAGCTGCTTTAGTGCCTGATGTCATTTGATAAAGACTTCACACCCAAGCAGCAGGAATGTGATTTTTTTTTTTTTGCTCCAGTGTGTACAATACGATCTTTCACAGTTTGGGGGGGATACGATATGATTGACCATTTCTAATAATAAGTTACAAACCTTCAAAATAGTAAAGAATTAAACGTTGTAAAACCGACTATCATTCACAAATTTACCAAGTTCCTAACTGGTTTATTCAGTTGAAAGGTGACGCTAAGTCATCACATCCTTGCTTTATCCATCTTTCCTCACCTTTTCACTCAACACTCCTACATTCTTCAAATATTCGGGGAAAGGGGGGAATTCAGAACTGTTTTCAGCTGCCATTTTCTGAGATTCAAAATCTCCCTACTGGATTGTTTGGACCTGTCTATGTGTATTTGATTATCGAGAGACTTCTGTTCGTAGCATCTCACTCTTTCTACCCTATACAGAGCTCACCCTTAGGCCAGTGATTCTTAATGCTAGAGGCTCTCGAAGCTCTCTGGGGAGCTTCTAAAAAATAATGAAGCCCAAACATCACTCCTAGAGATTTTGATTTGACTGATTTGGGGTAGGACTAGGAAATCCATGTTGATTAAGAGCTCCCAGGTGAATTGACTCTGTAGTCAAGATTGCCAAGTAGTGCTCCATGGTTATGTGCAATTTTGATGCCCTTTTCGAGTCCAGCTCAACTTGTAATTGAAACAGGGAGTTGGGCAAAGGCTATTTAATACTACCAAATGAGTTTAATATGTGTGAAATGTTTCTTAAAGCACCTGGCACATAGTAAGTGCTTTCTAAGTGTTGGCTATTCTAATTATGTTAGTCTTATTAGAAGGTAACCTGAAGTTATTCCACATGGCAAATAAGGACATTATGCTCCAGATCATAGCTATGCACTTAACAGCTGTATCTCATCACTGTGTAATCCTCTTGATGCTGTTTCATAAAGTGAACCATATTATTTTTGATTTGGAGAGATAACTGTGCTAAAATTACTCAAAAACTAAAATGATCAAGTACGGCATGGTGTAGTTAGTGAACATCGGAGGTCACTGTGACTCCTTGGGGTCATCTGGTTTTTCCAAAGTACTGCATCCAGAGCCAAACTGCCTCGTCCAAATCCTATCATCCATACCTTCCTCCCTTCCTTCAATTCCCCTTTATCTGTGTGACCTTGGACACCTTACCGACACTTCCAGACTCATGACATCACGGTAAAATGGGCATAAATAAAAGCCACCTTACTGCTTTCTTGGGAGAAAGTAAGATAATGTGTGCAAAGCACTTAGCCCAGTGCCCGTAAGTAGCACAGAGAAACCACTTAATACATGTGTGATTATTACTATTATTAGCCCATTGGGCATAGAGGCTTAAATAGTTGCTCACAACCTGATGATAATCATCTACAGGATATCTAGCCTAAAGCTGTCATTTTATATGAGGTAGGTAAAGCAATTCTCCAAGATCACTCAGTAACGAATCGTCAAGTCAGGACCAGAACTGAAGTTTCTTACCTACCAAGTCCTGTTTCTTGTCCATCTTTGCACTGAGGACAAACACATTTTCAGGGACTTTGGGTGCCAGCTATGCCTCATTATTAACATGTAATCCCTTACACCAAGGTCATTTGCTCCTGATGCCTGTGCTAAGAAAATTGTAAGAGTTTTATCAATTAAGCATATATGAGATTGCCACATAGGCATCCCACCCCTTTACATAACTCTATTTGTTTTCAGATCACTATGCCATTAGTTTGGATTTGTATATTAAAAATTTACTTGGTTTAAATCTGGGGGCATTAAGCACACTACTACATATGAAAGCCACAGAAAACTTCTGTTCAGATTCCTTAAATTCCATATCCAGAGAGAGTTGGCAGGAACAGTCCACTGGTGCCCCGAACACAAGCAGAAATCCAAGTCAACAAAACCATCAGGAGCTACATCACTCACAATTTTCAAATATACCCAAGTATCCAAAATTCATTCAAATGAAAACAGTTAATGTGGCCAAATACAGTCAACTCCACCTTAGCAGCAACTTGAACTCCCAAGATGCTTTGTTTGTTAAAGTAGCTTTGCTAGGAAAACTGGCAGGAGAGAAGACCTTACCCTGTTGTTTTAAACCATCTCATATGGAAAGCACTTTATAAAAGTGAGATTTCTATCTTTAGCTGTGGCTAAAAAAAAAAACTTGTGCAAATATTCGAGAGTCACAATGGTGGTTTTTAGTGAAAAAATGATGCTCTCATTTTTTTTCCAATTTTTTTTTATTGTGGTTAAGATATATATAACATTAAATCTACTATCATAACCATTTTTAAGTGTACAGTTCCATGGCATTAAGGACATTCATATTGTCCTGCAACCATCACCATGGTCCATCTCCAGAACCCTTTTCATTTGCAAAACTGAAACTCTACATCCATTAAACAGTAACTCTCCATTTGCCCCTCCCCCAGCCCTGGCAACCACTAGCCCCCTTTCTGTCTCAGTGCTTTTGAAAACCCTAAGTACCTTATTGTAAGTGGAATCAGAATTGTGCAATATTTGTCTTTTTGTAACTAGCTTACTTCACTTAGTATAATGATTTCCATATTTTAGCATAGGTCAGAATGTCTTTCCTTTTTATTTTTATTTTTTCTAAATTCCTTTCCTTTTTAAAGCTGAATATTCCATTGTAAGTATATACCACAGTTTGCTTATCCATTCATCTGTCAATAGACACTTGGGTTGCTTCCATGATTTAGGTATTTTTAATAATGCTGCTATGAACATAGGTGTGCAAATATCTCTTGGAGACCCTGCTTTCAATTCTTTTGAGTATATACCCAGAAGTGGAATTGCTGGATCACAAGTTAATTCTATTTTTAATTTTTAATGAACTGCCATACTGTTTTCCAGTGGCTGCACCATTTTACATTCTCACCAGCTATGCACAAGGGTTCCAATTTCTCCACATCCTTGCCAGAACTTGTTATTTTCTGGGTTTTGTCTTTGTTTTTGTTTTTTGATAGTGGTGTTCTCATTTTAAAGCCAAATGGTAACATTCTTTGATTCGTTTCCATTGAACATGAGGTCAGTAGGATGAAGACACCAAAATAGCTAAATATCAACAGGATTTAGCATTTGCATGCACTCAGATTGCTCCTTAATCAGGACAGATAGGAAGGCCTTCTATTCAATTATAAATTAGAGTTAACTGTATCTACTCTAGCTCCAAAACCCTGAGGGTAGAAAAACTGGCTGTCTTGCCTACTCAGCCCCATGTCAGCGCTAGAAACTATTTCCGTTTCTAACTGGCCAAGATACCATATGTGATCCACAAATGGATGCAGCCTTAGTCTTCTTTTTCAAAATGGGTTACCTTTCTCCATTGAAGTAGGGATACATTTGCTCATTGAATCCACAGGCTTTTCTTTTCTTTCTGGTGAGATTTCTTTTTTTTGGATTTAGCAGGACAATGAGAAATGAGAGTAATAGTCTCAACCTGACCAAAACAAAAGGATACTCATGACCAGTTACATAGCACTTACTATATGTCACATCTATTAGCTTATTTTAGCCACCCAATAACACTGTGAATTCAGTACTATTATCAGCATTCCCATTTCCAATGATGAGGAAACTGATCTGCAGAATGCTTCGGTGACAAGTTCAAATCACAGAGTAAGTGGCAGAGCCAAAATCTGTACCCTGGCAGTCCAGTTCCATTGTCCATACTCCCTGCAGATGGGATCACATCCCCAACTAGCAATCACACTTGGAATGTTTTATTGGAATCTGTAATTGAAACCATGTTACAATACCAGACATATATCTCTCTCTGTAAATGACTCCCTAATTCACCATCTAAAAAACTGAGCCAAACGGTTTCAAAGAGCCAACCCTTGGCTTTTGTGGTGCCATGCTCTTGGTTCCCCTGTAATTTTCCAAATACCTGCTCTCTCTATCTTTAAATGATAGCTTCTCCTCTACCCACATCTTAATTGTTGAGATTTCCCAAATTTCAATCTGTTTCTTTTCTTTTCACTCTGTAGTCTTCCTGCATTACCACATCAATGCCAAGAGCATCCACAGTCATTTAGAATGTGCTGATGACTTCCAAAATCTTTTTTTTTCCTCCCGCCTTATGTCTCCTCCAAATTCCAACTGCCTCCGAGATCCATTCACGCAGAAGCTCCTCAGGGACTTCAGACTTTATGTTTTCAAAGCAAAATCCAATATATCTGTGCGTGCGCATACACGCACACATAAACAACAGACATGCACGTGCACACCTGGGCTTCGGAGTCAGACAGACGGAGCTCAAAATCATGATTCTGCCACTGGCCATGTGTGTAGCTTTGGGCAAGTTAGTTAACCTCTCCAAGCTTCAGTTTTCTCAACTCTAAAATGAGGAAAATATCACCTACTTCCCAGAATAATTGACGGGATTAAAATAGATGAAATACATAAACCACTTAGCTTATTGGGCCCAAAGAAAGTGCTCCTAATTAATACAATTGTCTCCTTGTTGTCTGTATAATACCACTGTTAATACACCAGCTTTGCCAATGGCATCCCCGCCCTCTGGTTTCAAGGCTTGAACCTTCATGTTATTTTCAGCAGCCTCCTTCCTCTTCCTCATTTCAGGAAATCAGCCCCTTTCTCTCTCTTGAACTTGGCCCTTTTCTTCCTCACAATTTACACCTCTCACAATTGAAGTAGTACAAGAGCCTCCAAATGGCCCTCGGGCTAACACTTCCTGTGTCGTTCCCCACCCCCCCTCCCAGTTTCTGTCCTCATTACCCTGAGATCTTTATTCTGGGAAGGACAGCCCCTGTCAAAAATCTGTTCATTTATTCACTCAAAAAAATGTATGCCATCTCCCCACCATGATGAGCCAGACACAACTGTTTTTCTGTTACTTTCGAGGTTGTCCTGCCCTGCGCTAAACTTTTCTGGGGGAGGAAGCCCTGATACGTATTGTCTGCTAATTCCAGTGGCAAGTGCTGCAACTCTCACTGTGGCCGATTTCAAGTTACCAGTGTGATATCCACTAGCACAGAAAATGCCTGACCATTGGACATCGTGTCCTAGGATCCAGTACAGGCTGGTGCCAGCCCACGCCTGCCTGTGACCAGCCCTTTCTCCCTTGGATGGCTTGCCTGACTCCCCTGAGATGTGTCAGTTCTTCACTCCTCTCACATTTTCTTTGGCATTGGGGGATGCCACCCACCACACAGTATTGTCATTCATCTGCCTATATGTGTACATTCTAATTGTGTACCATTCTAATTGTGAAGCCAGCGAGACCAGCCCAGCACATAGCAGAGAGTTCAATGAAGAGCTGATGAATGAATGATTTGAGAGATTAAAACCCTAAGACAACTGACTTCCTCATCAAGTCTACACGGTACATTTTCAGTTTAATTCAGCCTTTCTAAAGGATATGCTCTGACTAAACCATAAAATGAGATAAAATGATAAAGATAATAACATATGAAACATTGTTCAGTATGTCAGAAAACATATATTCCAATTGCCAGGCTGTTTAATCATGTAGAAAAGCCATTTTTGCTTACTTTTCATTACACTTAATATTCCTGAGTTTTATTTTATCTACTTATTGGGTCTTTCTGGTTCAGAGTTTGAGCCCAAGGATTTTTGAGTCATCCCGCTACATCGTTCACTGCTGGGATAGAGATTAGCTATGCATGCGTGGTACCTTCTCTAAAATCACAGTTGCTCCTGGGAGCCAGACCTTTCCTTTTGTGAAAGATACCCGCAGCTGGATTTACCAAAGATGTAAATTTCTCAAAAGGGGTGACATATGACCAATAACATAAGTCCTTGCGTTCCCTACTGAAATCCAGTGACTCCCACAGAGTAGGCTATGAAGTAAACCTGAACTGTCATGCCTTGCTCTGCCCGCCCCACCTCTCCATTACAAAGATGCACGTAATAAATATACTCCAGAGGAAAGATAAGGTGCGAATGATTACCTTGTCTACAGCTGTAAGTAGTTTGGCTCTGTATACACATCAGAGAAGGCACAGCCGCTGAAGGCAGAAGCCTTCCTGGGGGAAGAATGGGCTCCGGCAGACACACCGACACTGAGCACTTGGCCGTGCTCAGTCGGCTTCCATGGAGATGCAGCTCAGCATCTCTATTTGTAAGTAAGTAAGGCAGTGTCAAAGCGAATCTGTTCTTCCACTTTGTGAAACGTGGATGATCTCAGATCCGTTAGAGTCAAAGTGAAAAAAAAAAAAAGTTGTCTTCTAGCCTTTTGGTAGATTTGGGTCCCACTTTTGGTACATTTGGGTTTTACTTTGCAACTTTCGCACAAATTCGAGGTACGTAATCTGAGCTGTATTTTTCACAAACTTGTACTGTTGTGGATGGGGTTCTGTTTGCTTACCTTTAAAACGTGATCAGCTGGTGTAATTAACTGTCCGAGGTTTCTCTGGAAGTGTCCCGATTCTTCTGTGCGATTCTGCCATCTTGGATGCCGTTGTTATCTTTTCCAGCAGATTTTTACCACAAGTTGTTTAAAAACTATGATCTATTTAAGGATGGAGGAAATGAAGTGCAGTTGAAGAGACATGCTGAAAGATAAACAGAGCAATATTAGTTATCAGAATGGGTACAATTTTTGCTTGCTTAATGAGTATAATATACAGCTTTGCAGTATATACACAATGAGAAAAAAAGCTTCATAACGTATCAAGTATGCCACGTTATTTCAGACATAACTGTATAGGATATGTATCTAGGCCTGAGAGTGTAGATAACAAAATATAAGTGCTTTGCCTGTCTAAACATGTTAAATAAATGAGCATATGCTATCGCGTTCCAATACATTAGAAGATGTACTTGCATAGTTAATTTTCTTTTTAATGCACCACACGTGATCACTTGAAGTGCAGAGCCAGAGTATATCTTAGTATTTGAAGAAAGGGTTCTTTTCATTTAAACAAATCTTTATTTAAATAAGCCTTTTGAAAAGGATCTGTGGCATATCTTCTTTTCAGGAAGTTCAATCAGGGTAAATGGAGATAAAGAAGTCGCATTATAAGGAATATTATATAAGTAAAGATCACTAAGCCAACAAAAAAAAAATGGCAGCAGACATAGGGAAAGTAAAACTAGCTGGAATGTCATTTGAACTTTCTAGATTTTAGGAGCTTTCGTGTACTTTGTTTTGTTTTGTTTTCGGCATGTGGGTATTTGGGGAAGAAAGAGCGTGTGGGGGAGGGAGGGAGAGAGGAAGAAATAACTTCGTATTTCCATAAGGTACAGAAAGAGTAACTGCAAAGGCTCACCTGCAATAAATCTCTGCGGTTGGACCCCTACCCTGTCTCTTGGTAAGCACGAGGCCATGTCATAGCATGGTTAATGATCAAGGCAAACCCCAGAAGGCAAACGGTTCACAAAACTCTCCACAGGTGATGTCTATTCTTGGTTCTTAGTCCTCTCCTACTATAGGCCACTGAACAGTTCATTTCATGAAAGGCATACGATTTTCCACCTAGGAGGGAAGAGGAGTACAGCTGCGGTCTCGATCAGACACTCCGCCCCGGGTAGAAAGTGATGTGAAAAACATGAGAAGCTACTGTTGCCATCACTCCAGTGTACAGCAGGCTGGAGCGTTCTACGTCAATTCGCGCTTTCTCTTTCTTTTCTCTTCTTAATAGGGGGTCAGCTCTGGTGCACCACGACGAAGGCCATCTCTGAGGGTGAAGAGCTAATTGCCTTTGTGGTGGATTTTGACTCAAGACTACAAGCTGCCAGTCAGATGACTCTTGCAGAAGGGATGTACCCTGCGCGCCTGCTGGACTCGATTCAGCTGCTTCCTCAGCAAGCTGCCATGGCTTCTATTTTGCCTACAGCTATTGTCAATAGTAAGTGCTGAGTGCAATAGCCCAGTACAATAGCTTTGTAGTGCTGATGGGTATTTATGGGAGAAAAAAAAAAAAAATGTCTACTGACAGGCAACCAAGGACAGACTTTTTTCTCCAGTGTTGTGATTTCATTTTATCTTCTAACTTTAAGTGTGTGTGTGTGTGTGTGTGTGTGTGTATCTGTGATCGCTTCTCACGGGAGTATGAAAAGGACACTTAAATTCATTTCAGGTTGGATTCTTGAATGTCACGCACACAAAAAAACTGACTTTCTAAACTAGTTGAACAGCATTCAAGGCTACTTAGCTATGAGAGGGTCAAATAGCTTTCATTGATGCTTCTTTAGTAGGATAACTGTGGTATTCCCTAAGGGCTATAGAGTTAAAAGCTTTTTTTAAAAAAAGGAAAAAATAAGAAATCAAAATTGGATTAGATATATTAATAAAGAGAAGGTATAGCCTGGGTAAATCAAGACATCACCTAATACAACAACAAAAACAAAAAAGAAACATGGGAAAATAAAGAAAAATACATATGATCTGGAGAATTCCATACATGTATGGAGAATTTAAAAATATGCTCTGGCAAATATGCCTTTGTAATTTTATTTTGTTAAAATGACTGATGAACTTACTTTGTATTCCTTGAACACACAGAGTGACACTTTATATGACAGAAAATCCGTGATCCAGGAGTCCCCAGGTCTGAGTTCTAAACTCAGCTCTGCTATCATCTAGCTCTGTGAGAAAACATGAATAGCAGTCACATTGTAAGAGGGGAATAGATTCCAAAGCCAGTAGGTAAGCGAGGTGTTCCATTTAATCAAAAACGTACCTGAAAATTCGTAAGACTGAATGAGGCAGAATTATAGATACCGTAATGATGTCTTGATATTTTAAAAATAAACAAATACTCAACAATAATTATGCTCTTGCTGTCACAGTAGCCTTTAAAGAAATTCTCGGGTGCATCTGGAATTACTGTACATCCAAACATTGGATCCAGTGCACCTAACCCGAGGTAGTATTTTTGGATCTCCTTCATGTAAATGTAGTTATTTGCTTTTCCTGGATCTTTACTTTGATTCTGGTAGTGAGGAACTTGAAATCACATAGGCCTAACTTGAATGTGAAGCAAAGGGTTTTGTTACCAGGGACCCTGGGAGAACCTTAAATTATTGTAAAGCTCCAATGTGTGAATGTGGTTTTTAATTATATTTGAGATTATACTCTGTTTGCTTTCTGTAACAGGATAACTACTGATCCCAAATAAATCAGCATAGAAGCATACAGACTTTGGTCTCATTCTGAAATGAGCTAATCAGTTAAAATTCGTCCTGCTTAAATGGATGCAACACGAAGCAATATGGCCCTCTGAATCGGTGGGAAGAGCTAAATAATAAACAGCAGTAGTATATAATTTTACAATCAAATTTTATTTTGAAATCCTATATTGTAATTGCTGTCCTTACTTCTCATTCACTACAATTTGGTCCTCAGTTTCCTCCTTATCCCCTTCAGCGTGCTATCCCTGAGCCATCTCCTTCACTCTCATGGGTTCCATCACCAACTCTGTATTAACAATTCACAAATCTCACATATAGCTGTTTCTTCTGAGTTTTAGACCTCTGTTGTCACCTTCTCCACATTCCCCTGTATTTCTTACAGAAATATCTAGTCCCACATATCTAACACAGCCATATGCCTCAGTTTGCCCGGATTAGCCCCAATTTCCAGTGTTACTTGGCGTCCCTCTGACTGGTGCTCCCTTTCACTAACAAAGTGCCAGGTTTGCACAACACTGGGTCAGGTTTGGTCACCCTATACCTGTCCTTGCCTGACGTCATCACCTGTCTGTCTTCTGCTCCCTATAGAGATGAATGAAACCGTTACACAGAAATGCTAACAAGAAGCCTGGGCATTGAAGAGACCTTACCTTCCGCACTAGCATCGAATGGCAAAGTAGTGGTCATCACTCCTAATCACTTCTACATCCTCAATATAAGTTTTCTTCCTCTGTGGCCCCCTTGCCACTGATATGGAAGAGTGTTCCCACTAGGTTCCAATCCCAGTTCACTCACTTACATGATCGTGGGCAAGTTACTCAATCTCAGTTTCCTTGTCTATAAATGGATAAAGGGGAAAACACACACATGGAGAATTTTTCCATGAGTAAATACATACAAAATACATACAAAAATATCCTAGTGTGACTTAACAACTCAAACTCTGTCATATTTCACTTAGATTATTGCAACTGCCTCCTCCCAGTCGTGTCTTCCTTCCAAATTCACTACCTTCGAAACTCTACTTCACTGTTGTAATTCTATAATATCTGATTTTGTCCATCTCTTGCTTAAAACGATTCAGTGATTCTCCATAATCATTGAGATAAAAATCTAAACTTCTTAAGAGAGCCTACAGAGTCTTTGATCGCTACTTCTGCCTCCTCCAACCTTATGGCTTCCAGTCCCCATCATGCCCCTTGCCTGGAATAGCCTCCCAGCCCTCACCCAGTCCCTCTCTCACTCTCCCATGCCTTTCCCTGGGCTGTGCCCTTGGTCAGGAAGACCCAACCGTCTTTTCCACCTGACTTGCAGAATGTCATCCTTCACCACTCAGCCAGGGCACGTCATTATCTTCCCTCTGAACCCTTCTCTGACCTTGTCCTTCCTCCAGTCTTCTCACCCACCTAGTGTCTCATCCCATACCCCAAGCACTCCTCAGATGCCTCCATCAGAATGCTCAGTGCAGCCTAATGTATTATCTGACCATTTATTCATCAACCCCAGGAGACTGTAAAATCCTTGATGACCGCTTTTTGGTCTTTCATTTTAAAATGTCAAACAAACTCAGCATAGAGTCCAGAACATAGTAGGCATTCTCAATTAATTTATTAAATGAACAAATGATGTCAGGATTTGGCACCAGGGCTAACTTTAATTCAGCTATCCGATCCTTACCTTTTAGTCAATCAGATAAGCCAGTTCACATTGCTATTTATAAATGCATATTTTTCTAAACCCTAAATACATTGTGAACAACTTAAAATCAATCTCCTGTGCTTTTCCTGGTGGAGCCTCCTACAGTACCATTTTCTGAAGAGTCTGTGGGAAGGTAAATTGCACTGGGTGTATGTAACAGTTCTTTAAAAGCGTAGTCCTGGGCCGTGGAACAGCACCCAAGACTGCCTCATCACTGTCTGATTGCCTAATTCAGAACCTGCGAGCAGTCTCCGAGAAACATTGAACTAAATGCCGCCTCACCCAGGGTTGGTTCCAAATGGGCAGCCGCTAATGTGTCCCTGTGTTTTCACCCGCAGAGGATATATTTCCTTGCAAGTCGTGTGGCATCTGGTATCGGAGTGAACGGAATCTGCAAGCCCATTTGATGTACTATTGCAGTGGGAGGCAAAGAGAAGCTGCTCCGGTGTCAGAAGAGAATGAAGACAGTGCCCCTCAGATTTCCAGTCTGTGCCCCTTCCCGCAATGCACCAAGAGCTTTTCAAATGCCCGAGCACTAGAAATGCACCTGAATTCACACAGTGGTAAGTGCTTCCCTTGCTGCTGCTTTTGCTCCAGGAGACTACCGTTTCTCTACATACATACATATATTCGCAAATGCAAACATAGCTAATTCTACATCTATCTAACTATACCTAGCTATAAATTCAAAATCAAATTTGCTGGACCAGCTGATTGTGATTTTATGTCACTTATAATCAATATATTCTACTCAAAGGACTTGGATCTGAATTCTTTCCTAACAATTACAGTACTCAGATTGCAGGCCAAATCATTCTTTTTTTCTTAAAGATTTTATTTTTATTTATTTGATAGAGAGAGCACAAGCAGGGGGAATGGCAGGCAGAGGGAGAAGCAGACTCCCCACTGAGCAGGGAGCCCGATGTGGGGCTCGATCCCAGGACCCCGGGATCATGACCTGAGCTGGAGGCAGTTGCTTAACCAGCTGAGCCACCCAGGTGCCCCCTTTTTTTCTTTTTTTAACGGCACCATTTCATAAATAAACTCTTAATACCCTTTGTATGTTGTCGTATATATTCATTGATTTAAGTGTCAAGTAATCTTTGGAAACTGACCATATTATTTCCCACATAGTAGGGAATAAATAGTAGGTACATAAAAATAAGTATTTGCTGAATTGAAATAACAGTGTTATTTTTTTTTCTTTCTTTTTTTTTATTCTTATGTTAATCCCCATACATTACATCATTAGTTTTAGATGAAGTGTTCCATGATTCATTGTTTGTGCATAACACCCAGTGCTCCATGCAGAACGTGCCCTCCTCAATACCCACCACCAGGCTAACCCATCCTCCCAACCCCCTCCCCTCTAGAACCCTCAGTTTGTTTTTCAGAGTCCATCGTCTC
>NC_138372.1:142230699-142307088 GCF_054177405.1 Leptonychotes weddellii
ATTGCATTATTTGTTTCAGAGGTACAGATCTGAGATTCAACAGTCTTGCACAATTCACAGCGCTTACCAGAGCACATACCCTCCCCAGTGTCTATCACCCAGTCACCCCATCCCTCCCACCCCACCCCCCACTCCAGCAACCCTCAGTTTGTTTCCTACAATTAAGAATTCCTCATATCAGTGAGATCATATGATACATGTCTTTCTCAATAACAGTGTTATTTTGATAGGTCGGTTAAAATCACACCTGAGAGAAATTAACTTTTAAATACGAATCTATAAAATGCTCTTGACTTCCCAAGCATGCACAACAGCTGAGTTGATTTCTGTGACATACAACCACTTTTAGTACTACGTTTTTAAGTTCCTGAAGAAAAATTAGGCTAAAAAAACAAGTAGGTTTTGTTTGTTTGTTTGTTTGTTTTTAAGCTCACTCTTTAACAGCACAGTGGCAACTGTTCCCATTTTACTTTGGAATTATATGCCCAATTATTGTTAGTATCATCACATAGTGTTCTAATTCATTCCTGTATTTTTATTTATTTTTTTATTTTTTATTTTTTATTTTTTTAAAAGATTTTATTTATTTATTTGAGAGAGAGAAAGAGAGAATGAGAGACAGAGAGCATGAGAGGGAGGAGGGTCAGAGGGAGAAGCAGACTCCCTGCCAAACAGGGAGCCCGATGCGGGACTCGATCCCGGGACTCCAGGATCATGACCTGAGCCGAAGGCAGTCGCTTAACCGACTGAGCCACCCAGGTGCCCGAAAGCCTTCTTTCTTTACAGAGCTTTCGTGCGTTCTTACCGAGTCATTCTCAAGGCAGCCTGAGTCCTTGACCGTCTTAGCCCCAAGTCTCTGAGTCCTGCCCATTCTTTTTTTTTTTTTTAAGATTTTATTTATTTGCGAGAGAGAGAATGAGAGACAGCATGAGAGGGAGGAGGGTCAGAGGGAGAAGCAGACTCCCCGCCGAGCAGGGAGCCCAATGCGGGACTCGATCCCGGGACTCCAGGATCATGACCTGAGCCGAAGGCAGTCGCTTAACCAACTGAGCCACCCAGGCGCCCCATTCCTGTATTTTTAAAAAACTTAAGTTAATCAAATGTACAGAATTATATTAACTCTAGATACTTCTAGAAATGTTTGTGAATAGGACAAACCAAGGTTTGGGCGTCACAGTTTTTAGCACCCATAATACAAAACTTAAAAGGTACTGCTGGGTGACTGCCTTCACTGTTTTTGCTTGAGTTGAATAATTAAAAAAACTGAAAGAGGTGCTCAGTTTAAAAACAAAAACAAAAAACTAGCTCCAGCCTCCAGTGCCCTAGTACTGTGCAAGCTTTTGTCTTTGAACCTATAAAAATAGGCAGTTTCCTTTCTAGTCATTCTCTTCCCTTTCCCTACAAATGAGCTATCTTTATGTAGGTGATAAAGCAGAGGAAGCAGAAACAGGGCAGTTGTCTCAGATGGTGAGTAGCCAGTCATTCACAAAACAAAAAGAGGGATAGAGGGACCTTTCAGCTAAATAGAAAAATGAGTATTGGATCAGTTAAGGAGAAAAGGAGACACAAATACGTCCCCTTTTATTGCTATAGGACTGGGGTTTTTCCTACCATATTTTCAGCTTATAAGTATAAAAGGCAGGTCTCATTTTAGTCTAAAGTGCAGAGAGCATGAGCCATGCCTGATTTAGCCATATGCCAACAAATGGGAACTAAAGCTGACCTTAGTGAGTAAAGGTGTCCAGATCTCAATTCCCATACATACGGGGGAGCCATTCCCCCATAACCACCAAACAATCCTCCAGATACCAAATGGGTATCCTACAGTTTAACTCAATTCTGACACGATCACCTGGAGACAGCATCAGATTTTCCAGATTAAAGGATCAGCCCCCTGTCCCAACTTCAGTTGCCAGGAGAAAACCCAGGTTGTTACCTATGCTTTGACCAACTAGCTGTAAATCAGAGGTTGCTAAGACCCCCTCTTGGGGTTCAATTAATTTGCTAGAGTGGCGCACAGAACCCAGGGAACCCATTTACCCACCAAATTACCTGTTTATTATGAAAGGAAAAGATTTAGGAACAGCAAGATGGAAGACATGCCTAGAGCAGGGTATGAGGAGAGGATGAGGAGATTCTGTGCCATCTCCCAGGCTGCCACTTTCCTCAAGCCAACTGGGAAGCTAATTTGCTAGAGTGGCGCACAGAACCCAGGGAACCCATTTACCCACCAAATTACCTGTTTATTATGAAAGGAAAAGATTTAGGAACAGCAAGATGGAAGACATGCCTAGAGCAGGGTGTGAGGAGAGGATGAGGAGCTTCTGTGCCATCTCCCAGGCTGCCACTTTCCTCAAGCCAACTGGGAAGCTCTCTGAACCCCGTCCTTTAGGGTTTTTATGGAGACTTCATTACACAGGCATGATTAATTAAATATTGACTGTTGGCCATTTAAACTCAACCTCCAGAGTTTGGGGAGGAGGGGCTAAAAGTTCAAACCGTCTAATTACAAGGTTGGTTCTCATTGCAACCAACTCCACCCTTAGGTAACCTAAGGGCGTTCTAAAAGTCACTTCATTAACATAACAAAAATACTTCCATTGCTCTTATCACAGGAAATTCCAAGGATTTAGGGAGCTGAGCCAGGAAGCCCAGTCAAAGACTTAACATATATGAATGACCAAATATGTATTTCTTATAAATCACAACCTCACAGTAAAGTTTCCTCACCAGTCACTGGTGATATTCAAAATATTTTATAACTGACTAGAAACAGGCCGGTATCAGTCAACACAGATGTTGGTTCTAAACAACTGTATTAGTGTACTAGCTGAATATCAGCCCTGGATAGAGATAAACCATGTTCAGCAAAATCAATGCATCAAATTCTTAGATTTGTACCAAAGATAAATTAGGAGGTTATTAATTACTTTACCAAATGGTTCCTGCTTGGATTCTTTTGAATAAATCCCTAATCTAGTGCACTGAGAGTTATCTGATTTGCACACAGGTTATCTGTATCAACTCTAATGTATATATTATACCTGCTTCTTCCCAATGCAGAGCATAGTGTTGTAATGAGAAGGTTCTCGGGTTAGAAATTATGAAATCTGAGGTTTTGCCATGGCTCCGTCATCGAATAGCTTTAGTGCCATAATCAGTTCCCTTATTTCCTTGAATTTGTTTCCTGCCCTGGGAGATGGAGACAGTGAAGACTGTCCCTCTGTTCTCCAGTAACACACTTGAACGTGCCCTGGAAGCTATGAGGTGTTCTTACTATGATGACACCTGACAAAAGCTGTCACAAGAAAAAAAAGCTACTATCACAAACGAGATTCTGAAAGATTTCAATTCATTCCCGCGGTGTATAGGTTGTTATCGTTAGAAAGCCAATGCGCGTGGTTCTCAGTATTCTTATTTTGTATGTCTCTCCAGGAGTGAAAATGGAAGAATTCCTCCCCCCTGGTGCTAGTCTAAAATGCACGGTCTGTAGCTACACCGCCGATTCCGTGATCGGCTTCCACCAACACCTGTTCTCGCATCTCACTCAAGCTGCCTTCCGATGCAACCACTGCCACTTGGGCTTCCCGACTCAGAGGGAGTTGCTGCAGCACCAGGAGCTCCATGTCCCTGGGGGCAAACTTCCCAGAGAAAGTGACAGGGAACACTCTCCAAGTGGGACCGAAGACAGCCTACAGCCAGCTCCAGACTTGCTGACCAGGAGCGAACTCCCCCAGAGCCAAAAGGCCATGCAGACTAAAGATGCGAGCTCGGACACCGAGCTGGACAAGTGTGAGAAAAAGACGCAGCTCTTTCTCACTAACCAGAGACCAGAGGTACAGCCTACAACAAACAAACAAAGCTTTTCTTACACAAAAATAAAGTCTGAGCCCTCGAGTCCAAGGCTTGCCTCATCTCCGGTTCAGCCTAATGTTGGGCCTTCTTTCCCCGTGGGCCCTTTCCTATCTCAGTTTGCTTTCCCTCAAGACATCACCATGGTCCCTCAAGCTTCAGAGATCTTAGCCAAGATGTCTGAACTGGTCCATCGGCGCCTGAGGCATGGAAGTAGTAGCTACCCTCCTGTAATTTACAGCCCCTTGATGCCCAAGGGGGCTACTTGTTTTGAGTGTAACATAACCTTCAATAATTTGGATAATTACCTAGTGCACAAAAAACATTATTGCAGCAGCCGATGGCAGCAGATGGCCAAGTCCCCAGAGTTCCCTGGTGTTTCAGAGAAGATGCCTGAGGCCGTGAGCCCCAACACTGGTCAAACCTCCATAAACCTCCTCAACCCAGCCGCTCATTCTGCTGATCCTGAGAATCCCCTTCTTCAAACGTCCTGCATCAATTCTTCCACCGTTTTAGATTTAATTGGGCCAAATGGGAAGGGCCACGACAAGGACTTTTCCACTCAAGCGAAGAAGGTCTCCCCCTCTAGCAGCAATGACGATAAAATTAACGGAAAACCTGTTGATGTGAAAAATCCCGGTGTCCCCCTGGTGGATGGGGAAAGTGACCCAAATAAGACTACCTGTGAAGCTTGCAACATTACCTTCAGCCGGCATGAAACCTACATGGTCCACAAACAGTATTATTGTGCTACGCGCCACGACCCTCCACTAAAGAGGTCTGCTTCCAACAAAGTGCCTGCCATGCAGAGAACCATGCGCACACGCAAGCGAAGGAAGATGTATGAGATGTGCCTACCTGAACAGGAGCAAAGACCTCCCCTGGTCCAACAGCGATTTCTGGATGTCGCCAACCTCAGCAATCCTTGTACCTCCACTCAAGAACCCACAGAAGGGCTTGGAGAGTGCTACCACCCAAGATGTGATATCTTTCCGGGAATTGTCTCAAAGCACTTGGAAACTTCTCTGACGATCAACAAATGTGTCCCGGTGTCCAAGTGTGACACTACTCATTCCAGCGTTTCCTGCCTCGAGATGGACGTGCCCATAGATCTCAGCAAGAAGTGCTTATCCCAGTCGGAGCGGACGACCACGTCTCCCAAAAGGCTGCTGGACTACCACGAGTGCACTGTGTGCAAGATCAGCTTCAATAAAGTCGAGAACTACCTGGCCCACAAGCAGAATTTCTGCCCCGTCACAGCACATCAGCGGAACGACCTGGGCCAACTCGACAGCAAAGTATTTCCGAATCCAGAAAGCGAACGAAACAGCCCCGATGCCAGCTATGAACGAAGCATAATAAAATGTGAGAAAAACGGAAATCTGAAGCAGCCTTCCCCTAACGGAAACTTATTTTCCTCCCACTTAGCCACCCTGCAAGGCCTGAAAGTCTTTAGTGAAGCTGCTCAGCTCATTGCCACAAAAGAAGAAAACAAACATTTGTTTCTTCCCCAATGCCTTTACCCCGGAGCAATAAAGAAGGCAAAAGGAGCTGACCAGCTTTCTCCGTATTATGGAATAAAGCCAAGTGATTATATTTCTGGTTCTCTCGTCGTCCATAACGCTGACCTAGAGCAAAGCACAAACGCGGAAAACGAATCTCCGAAAAGCCAGGCTTCCTCGAACGGCTGTGCTGTGCTGAAGAAAGAGTCTCTGCCACTGCTGCCCAAAAACAGAGGCATGGTCATAGTTAATGGCGGACTGAAGCAAGATGACAGACCTGCTGCCAACCCCCAGCAGGAGAACATTTCCCAGAATCCTCAGCATGAAGATGGCCACAAATCTCCCTCTTGGATCTCTGAGAACCCGTTAGCCACGAACGAGAATGTCTCACCGGGAATCCCTTCCGCAGAGGAACAGTTGTCTAGTATAGCTAAAGGTGTGAATGGCGCCACCCAGGCTCCAACCAGTGGGAAATATTGCCGGCTGTGTGATATTCAGTTCAACAACCTCTCAAACTTTATAACTCACAAGAAGTTTTATTGCTCATCACATGCGGCAGAACATGTCAAATGAGATAACTTCATAAATAAACACCAGTCACCTTTGGTACCAGTGTTTAGTATGTCGTTCTACCCAGTCTGGAAAAAAAAAAAAAATACAACACACACACACACACACACACACACACAAAACCCCAGAAAACAAAAAACAAAAGCTGTTTGAATTACATCTGGGCAATCAGGAGATAGTTCATTAAGGCTGAGTTGAAGACTTAAGGTGTAATTCCATTACAGTCCATTAGTAAAGTGTATTATTGGTGCCATTTTCAAAAAGAAATTAATTTATTTTACCAGCAGTATTCATAGCTGTGGTTATGTTATTTTTTATTTAAAAACTTTATATTAAAGTCATTTGTAATGTTACTGTATAGTTATTGTGTAGCGCATATGGTTTGCACTGTATAGTAGCTTTTAAAGAAAATAGTCACGAACAATACAGAAAAGCATTTTAGAAATAGCTTCAAAAGCACTTGTGTATCTTGATTTCTTCTTCTATGCTGTTGCAGATATATGTATATGCTAAAATATAACTTGCAACGATGTTCTAAATACACATGCTATAAGTTCGCCTTAAGATTTCAATTCTTGGATAATCAGGCTCTGTTTGCACTTTATATTTTAGCAGATACAGTCTCTTAGTCACTAGGCTTTGCATTTGTATGTAGCTGTATGTTTCTGTCCATTTTCTTAATCTGAAACATGTATGTTAAATGAAGATGGCAATTTTTTTCTTGTATAGTACTTGTATTTTCTTTCGCTGATGCAGCTCTGTCTCAATTTTTAAACCTTTGCTGTTAAATGCAATACTTTATAAAGAATGAACAAAATTACTGGAAGCAGTATTGTAAGTAATGAGGTAGTATTAATCAGTTTTATCTTTTGAAAGGCACAGTCTAAATCGAAACCCTAAACTCAATGCTGCAAGTATGAATTTAATTCATATATAAGATCTATTTAAATATAAGAGTAGCAATACTGCACCTGGTGATCACAAAGATAATGTTCTACTTCTGATAGAAATAATTTCTCAACAAATGTTGTTACTATGCATGTATATGGATGGAATAAAATTCCAGATTGTTGGAGAAGTTTGGCATACTCTTTTTCTTTAAAATACAAAGGAAAGTCTATATACCTATTCTTTGTGATGAGAATAGGTTCAAAATAGCACTGAATAGCTGAATATATTATATACATATGTGTGCATATACTATATACAACATGTGCATATATGTATATATAATAACATGATGGCAAATCAGTAAAAGGAATAGATTGTGGTATAATTATAATAACTTATTATATTAAAATGAACAGGAGACTCCAAACTATGGAACTAGAAAACTTTTCCATTACAACTATATATAATAAGCACTATCTTTCTGTTCTCTACCCCCCCCCACCACCACTGTAGCACAGAAGAAGAACAATTTCATGTGTCTAAAAGATTTGCAAAACCTATGCACAAGACTTGTAACAGCTGTTGATCAAATACACCCAACTTTTAAATGAAGTTTACCAGAGAGGGAGGTTTGCATTTTAAGGAGCAATGAAGTGGTACGGTCAAGTGATTCTGATTAGTAAAGACATACAAATCTCATGCCTGCAATTTGCAAAAGCCCTAGATTTTACACATCTCATTTGTGCATTCCAAGGGTTTGCATATTGACAGGGAGTGGAGAACAGACAGCATGAGTCAGATCATGGAGGACCTAATGGGCTATCCAGAGGGGATGAGGTGTGATTTAGTGGGCAAGATAGCACCTATTGCCAATCAAGACAGACTGCAGTCTATTGCAGTTTTAGAAACATCCTGATCTGAAAAGACAATTACCTCATCTGTGGTAAAGATGCACTATTTACAGATAGATTGTGATGCATTATTATTTGTCCATATTAGATTTGGTAACCTAATGAACATAATAAGGTGCTCGCCCACACGTAACATAAATACTGTGACAAAACATTAAAAAAAAAAAAACTATGTTGTCAAGAACATTTCTCCAGTTGCTTGTCGAGAATAACTATTTTTAAATGTAAAATCTTGACCTTCACTAATATTTTCCATTTCAGTCAGTGACTAAACAGTAAAGTGAACAGAACTGATCTGCTTCATAGAGTTTTGCAGGAATCTCTTGAAGCCTCAGAGCCTTGGGCCGCCACAGGATGTTCATAAGGACCTGTGCATTTCTCAGGTGGGAACTGGCAGGACTGGATATTTGTAGCAGGACTTTTTTCCCCAATCTCTTCTTTTTCCTCTTCTCTTTTAAAAAGAAAAAGAAAGAAAGAACGACATGGAGAG
Organism: Leptonychotes weddellii; assembly: GCF_054177405.1. Lineage (NCBI taxonomy): Eukaryota > Metazoa > Chordata > Mammalia > Carnivora > Phocidae > Leptonychotes > Leptonychotes weddellii. Next base: position 142,238,916 of record NC_138372.1, read on the forward strand.
GAAGAGAGAGGGGGCGGGGAGGGAAGCAGGGAGAGAAGGAGGAAGTCAGCATGTCAGCGTATCTTTATTGATCACCTGGGATTTTAACCACTATTTTGGGGGATGAAGGCAGAAGTATAATCCATTAATCCTTGACTGCTTCCCTAAAGGAGTGTATACTCTGGCTCAGTTTAGAGCTTCTCAGCACTGTTCCCTCATTAGAATCACTTAGGGAACATTTTTTAAAAGCCAGTGTATATGTATTTTTGGTACATTGAGCTTCACACAAGATCAATTAAAGAAAAACTCTTGTCTAGGAATCTACATTTTTAAAAATCCATCTGAGTGGTTCTAATATGTGGCAGTGTTGGGACACACTAAAGGATAAACTAGGATGAGCTACAAAGGATATGTGAAACCGAGTAGAAAGATAAAAAGAAAAAGAAGAAATCAATACGGGATGAAAGAGTTGGGGAAGATTGTGAGGGTAGGGTCTGGTAAGGTGAGTACAATGATGAGGAACACTACCTGTCCTTCTGGGTTCCCTGAAATATTTATGCACTATATCCAAAAGAATATTTCCAAAATTGTTTGTATAGTTGAAAATGAGTTCCAATAGCCCTTCATAGAAGGAAATTGATAGCAGAGGCTGAAATAGTGATGTTCAGATCATGGCTGGAGAGTATAGAGGAAGAAAACAGGATTTTTACATGTGGAGATTAATTGTCATTGGTAGCATGAAAGTAGCATGTGATGGTGAAGAGTGAGCAACAACATTTCAAAAAAAGAGGGCTCAGATTGGAAAGTAGAAGAAAACAAGGGTATAGAGATCTGGTCACACAAGACCTTGAATGCCAGGTTGAGGTTTATGGGTTGCCTGGCACATTGCCGTCTACCTAGAATCACGAAATGAAAATTATGTTTAGAAACAGTGACAGGGTGAAGTGTGAGACCTGGAAGCAAGAGAGAGGGAGATTTGCTAGAAAAGGACGTAGCAATGGTCCACATGGGGACCAGTGAGACCCACAGTGAGTGAGTGAAGAAGGACAAGTCTAGGGACAGGCTTACATTATAACAGATATTAAAGACCAAATCAAAGAGAAAACCCAAGGTCTTCAACCCTCACTGATGTAAACACTATGTTCAACAAAACAACGTTGGGTCAGAGTATTAGCACCAGTTGAAGGATCTGGGGGAAGGGTGGTAAAAAGCATGACAGTTTATATTGGTTCTTCGGATTGTCTGTGGTATTTAAATCCTCTACAGAGCACTAAAATATACTAAATCAGAATATCTGAAGATGGGCCTGGATTTCTAGGGTTTCTTGGCAAAGCAACTCTGGGCTATTCGCTGTTGTCGTCCTCTGGCCACAGCTGAAAATCACTGAATTAAATATAGAGGGGATGGGAAGCGGTATTTTGTGGTCAACACCAAAATAAATTAAGCTGATAGCAGAATTTAATACACGATTGGTCTTCAAAGTGTTGCTATCTCATATATAACACATTTTGGTGTTTAAAACTACTATAATTTAAAAATAATTCAATACATGTGTGTTAGTATTGAAATTAAAACTAAAAAATGAAGTCATTATGGAACCTGGGAACGATATTTGAAAATCTTTTCATCAGGCGGAGCCCTCTCATTTCCAGGCAAAAACCAAGGGTCAGACTCTAAGTACCCAAAGTCACAAAGCCAATGGGTGAGACCCAGACCCATGAATCCTGTTCTCAGGTTACCTCTCCACATCATGTTAAACCAGAAGGCAAATATTAGGGCATGCAGTGAAAATTCCAGCTACTTTTTCTCTCTCTGATACATTAAGTCTAGCTCAAACAATCTCTGGAGATAGAGAAAAAGCATGTTAGTTTCTCCTGACTGCCGTAAACAAATCACCACAAGCGTGGGGACTTAAAACAACGGAAGTTTATTTTGTTACGGCTCCCAGCCAGACTCCGCAAATGTGTAGCAGCACAGCTGGAATTGTTCTCCCCAAACTAGTAAATCTCTTGGAACTTGATTGAGACATGAATGTTATTAACAAACATCGATGATATCCGTAAAGAATATGGCGTCTAAACTAAGAGGTCTCCACTGACCACTCGGAACCCAATCACGAGGCAGAATGGAGTCTGATCACAACCCTGCCCCAAGGCTGTATATCTGTCTGGAACTTAGTAAACCTTCTTAATTCAGAGAATCATAAAAAAGCAGACACGGGCTGGGTGAAAGTTTACTTTAGCACTATCTAGAAAAAAGAGTTTGCTCAGTATATTAATAGAATACACAGGGTTGAAAGAAAATAAACTGTTTTCAAGAACCTAGCAGCCCCATTTTGCATGCAAATAATATATTGATTTCAAATGATTTTTATCTTTATATTAAAGAAGAATGTCAGAGCTTTTTGCTTCACAACACTTCTTCGCTCATTAACTCCACTTCCTACATATGACATACCTTGGTTGCAGATGATGTGAATGTATGACATTCACTAAATCCAGAACTTTTTTTTTTCTCATCAGGGTTCAGTGACCCTCAAGAGAACAATCAAGTAAATAAAATACGATGTTGTTATACTTATGAAAAAATATGCAGCGATGAAATAGTCTTTTAAAATTAATAACAGGGACACAAACTTTGTAATAAAAGAATGCATACTCAATATCATGGCCGGTTTAGAAAGAGGAGATGATTCAGGTGAACAAAGAATGAAGGAGATCAACACAGAAATTGTAAGAAAATATCTGAAGAAGAACACAGAAAATTCAAGACAAAAAAATGAACAGGAAGGTGTTCATGCCAAGACACTCACAGACTCACCTGTGTGCACACGCCGACTCCTTCCTCCTACTACAATGGCTGACCTGTCGCTGATCTTCATCAAAGCCAATCCTTCCACTTAAGCTCTTCATTCCCTCTAGCTGATTTGATGGTTTAGCTCCTCCAATTATTCCCTCTTTGCTGGCACAAGAGCGGCAGATGTGTCTTTTTCAATTTAGGTAAGGACTCGGACAAGAAGCATCAGCGGGTGCTCTGAATTGAAGTGTGACCCAGAAACTAACGGGTCCTTCTCACTTGTCATGGATAATAATCCATCGATTTCCTAATCCTGGAAGTTGGAGGGAGTTCCCATAATGTTCAGATTAAGTTCCCTGTCAGTCTTGTGGATGGAGGCTTGGAGCAGATTCAATTTAATTTAGGGTTCAGAGGAAGGTCATCTTGCCCCTTGAGTGCGTTCCCCAAAGGACAGAACCATCAGAGCCGAGTCTTGAGCCCAGTTGTCCGCCTGAAAGCCTTTGCTATCCTTTTCCATGAGGCCCTGGGTCCCACTCCTTCTACCTCAAGCCAAATCCCTTATAATCATGTTGCAGGTTTGCCTGACACCATTTTATTGCCCACTGGCACTAGAGTTGCCTGAGTTAGGACAGTCATTTGTCTCATTCTGCCTGGGATGTTTCTGGCCTGGCTTAGAATTTATCTTAAAATTTTCATAGTAATTATTATTATTATTATTAATTATTGTTATTATCAAGAGTTGCATCAAAATAAGAACATCCAGTGAGAAGTTTTCTCTTTTAACATGTGGTTAAAGCTGAAAGGCAATCAGAGGTAACCTGTCCTTTGCACTGACCTTTTTCCAAGATGCAAAGTAACTAACACCTTCTTTTCAAGGATAGCACGTAAAGCACTCTATGATAAAGTACATTTGGAGAGAAACATCTAGAAACAACCTAAGACTTCTGTGTTTCAGTGGTTGTGGGAGAAGATTTTGGAGTACTAACCCTGCAAACTGTTGGGTATAACTGTGCTCTGACCACCAAGATGCACAAAGCCCCACCAGATGATGAGATCTGTGAAAAATGTGAGGAATTACTGGTTTCAGTATGAATATACTGAAAGTAGCGGGGTGGTTATCTCATTGAAGATACAGGTAGATAACAGTCTGAACGCTCTGTTTACTCTGCTTTTATCGTATGGTCATATATGGTATAAATACATAGGTATCTATTTTGTTGATAGGTAACATATTTTTATGTGGCAATCTGTCATTTTCACGGCAAAATGCTTAAAACAAAATACCATATTTAATGTAAAAAGCTAAGACCTAAAGTTTGCCCTCTTCAGGAAAGCTAGATAATCAATGTATAATTCATCAAATTATTTTTTGACACCTACCATTCACTAAGGAAGTCGTTGAGATATACTAAACCACACACACAAAAAATCACATAAATCTGCTCAAGAATCTTCCACGTTGACTTCAAATTTAGTCATTATTTAGCTGATTGGGCCTGAAGATTATGATTCAATATGCACAGCTGTGGAGGGTATATATGTATTACTCTGGAAAGCATGGCTTTTCATTTCGATCCAGTGGCTGAGCTATATTAAGTTCATTATTGAAATTGGGCTAGTGCACATATAGTTTAGAACTTTTCAAAACAAGCCACAATATTCTATCAATTGAAATAGAAGTCATAGTTGGGGAGATTGAAATATATAGAGATACACTTTTAAATTAAATATAATTGACTTAATTTAATTAATAATTTAATTTAATTTAAATACATATGTATATATGTATAAATACATATCGTTAGAGTAATTGAACAAGATTTTCATGGTAAAACTTACGTTGAATGCAAAACAATCATTGTATTGCCATACTCAGTTTCTCTTTGCTTCCCATCAACCATCAGATTTTAGAAATGTTTGAGTTATTAATTTGAAGAAATATTTTGTATTCCCACATATATGTTATGTAATGGTATTGATCTTTTTTTTTTCTTTTACCAACTCCTTTGAATTTTGTTTGCATTTAAATCAAAACAATTTGGAACTCTTTATTCAATATATTCAATGAATGGAGTATCAAATGTTTTCAGAGAAGCTAAAAAAATACATGAAATTTATCATACAAAATCAGGAGTCTAAATTTGTTAAACATAAGAGTTAAAACAGTGTCCAAGATTTAGTTTTTAAATTCTATAATTGCATTTTGTGTTATCTCAACTTTGGGGAATGCTCTTTTGTTGGAGCTTCTATTTGTAATTGGATAAATTTTTATTTTCTATTGCAAGGGAATGAAATAAGAAGGTTTATGATCTTCCATTATCTATATTCAAAAAACAAGAGACAAATTATTTGATAATTTTGTTTTAAAGAAAAGAAGGCAGTTAAATTGAAACAAAAATAGGCCTTCTGTGGATATATGGGCCAACATATTTGCACATTTTGATTAAAAATAGAAAAATGAAAGTATCTCATTAACAATTTCTTTCTGAGATTATATTATATATATTATATATTTTTTCTATGACTTTGACACTTTTGAAGACTACTGGTCAGATACTTTGTAGGATGTTCCTCGATTTGAGTTTGTCTGAGTTTTTTTAATGATTGGTCTGGAGTTAGAGATTTGGTGGGGAGAGATAGCAGAAAGGTAAAATGCTTCTCACTGGGGATACCTGATATTAACCCAGCTTATCACTGGTGATGTTAAGCTTGACCACTTGACTGAGGTTGTATATGCCAGGTTCTCCACTGTAAAATTACCATTTTTTTTTTCCCTTTCCACTCTCTGTTCATTAGAGGTGAATCACTAAATCTGGTCATCATTCCAGGGATAGGGAATTAAGCTCTACTTACCGAAGGGAGAAGTATCAAAACATTTGTGGACCTATGTTAAAACCACGTCTGGGTGGCTCACTTGGTTGGGCGTCTGCCTTAGGATCAGGTCACTATCTCAGGGTCCTGGGATCCAGCCCCGCACCAGGTTCCCTGCTTGTCCCTCTCCCTCTGCCCTTCGCCCTGCTTGTGCTCCCTCTCTCTCCCTCTCTCAAATAAATAAAATCTTTTTTTAAAAAGCTATAATTAATACATATTGTGGGGAGATAGTTTGAGGCTCTGCCTATATCCTGTTTCTCTTAAAAGTTTCAGCCACTGGGGCGCCTGGGTGGCTTAGTCGTAAAGCATCTGCCTTCGGCTCAGGTCATGATCCCAGAGTCCTGGGATCGAGCCCCGCCTCAGGCTCCCTGCTCAGTGGGGAGCCTGCTTCTCCCTCTCCCACTCCCCCTGCTTGTGTTCCCTTTCTCACTGTGTCTCTCTCTGTCAAATAAATCTTTAAAAAAAAAAAAAGTTTCACCCACTGATTTTGGCATTCAGGAGTGGTCTTGCCTACAGCAACTGTTACTGTGACATAGATCTTTGTTTCATTTCATTCTCTCTATAGTGATTATTGAAATTCTTCTTAAATGAAAACCCGCCCCTTCTCCTCTATTTATATATTTATCCAGCCATTTATTTATATCAGTATGAAATTACGGCTATTTACTTTGTTCTCTGTCATATAACCTCATATAGTAGTCTGCCTTTATCCATGGGTTTACTTTCTGCGATTTCAATTACCCACAGCCAACCAGGGTCTGGAAACAGATGGTTCTCCTTAAGCGGTAAAGTCAGAAGGCTAGTAGTAGCCTACCGCTATGTCATGGTGCCTACGTCATTCACATCACTTCATCTCACCACGCAGGCATTTATCATCTTACATCGTCACAAGGAAAAGACGGGTGAGTACAGAACAATAAGATATTTTGAGAGAGAGGCCACCTTTGCATACTTTTTATTATAGTATGTTGTTATAATTGTTCTATTTTGTTATTAGTCATTGTTGTTAATCTTACTTGCCTAATTTATAAATTAAACTTTATCGCAGGTATGTATGTATAGGAAAAACAGTATATATATAGGGTTTGGTACTATCTTTGGTTTCAGACATCCACTGGGGGTCTTGAAATGTATCCCCAGTGGATAATGGAAGGATTATTGTACTTACATTATTTCATTGCTCAAATTGTTCTAGCTTTTGCCATGGGCAACGCTTTCAGGTGGGTGCATCCTTTTTTTTTTTTTTTCTTTTTTAAGCAACTTCCTTACTATCTGGCACTATGAGATACAGGATGCTCCAGAATGCCTAATTTCACAACCCATTTCTATAGAACTCATACTTTTCTTGACCCAGCCCTCGAGCTAGTCTTTCCTCCAAAGGACCCTCATTCCTCTTACTGGAGAATGGTGTTAAGACAAAATCTTAACACTAATTACGTTTGTTGTTACTGGGTATCACTGCTTCTCCACCATCTCAGCAGATGGAGCTAGGACATATGTATCTATAGTAACCAATGTATACATGCATTTCTATACTTCTATCTGTACTCGTATATTTTAAAGTAAACATGAGTTTAGAATAAACAGAGTGTCTTACACTCTGTCTAATCCAGCACTTGCATTTTGATATCGGCTCAATGCAAAGAATTTTTTCTTTAATATACATTAATATGTTTTATTTCTATTTTTTGAGAGAATTTTGCTTTTAAAGATGGTTCATGATTATAACTATTACATAGATCCATTTATATTAAAATTAATTTCTTAATAACTAAATATTTTAACTATATACAATTATAATTATTTTCATACTCCCTTTTCACCCTCAAAAATGTCCCAATCTGGGGGCACCTGGGTGGCTCAGTTGGTTGAGCGACTGCCTTCGGCTCAGGTCATGATCCTGGAGTCCTGGGATCGAGTCCCGCATCGGGCTCCCTGCTCGGCGGGGAGTCTGCTTCTCCCTCTGACCCTCCCCCCTCTCATGTGCTCTCTGTCTCTCATTCTCTCTCTCTCAAATAAATAAATAAAATCTTAAAAAAAAAAGTCCCAATCTGGATAATAAATTCTAAAGGGACCTTACAATGAATTGATCTGAGCTCAGTAGGCACTTTGAATGCTATGATTTAGAGCAATGCTTCCGAATCACCTGAGGATCTTGTTAAACTGCAGACTGATTCAATAGGACTGGGGAGAAAGTCTCCATTTCTAACAAGCTCCCAGCTAAAACCAATGCTGCAGGTGCGCAGACCACACTTGGAGTGGCAAGGTTGAAGACTACGTAGGTGTTCTTGCACGAGCCTTCTATGTCTTTGTCCCGCGTCCTCATCCAGACCCATTGCTACTGAACTCAGCAACCACTAGGATTCCAATCAAGTGTGTAGCTCTTTTCTTTGTTCAGTCTGGTGGCTTTGTTCATAATACAAACAAAGCAAGTTGATATCAATTTGTACATTAGATAAGTTGTATTTGACAGGTGGGAATGGGAGGGTGTCCCTTTCACCCTCTTTTCATTCTTTAGTACTTTGGAGAATAGAGAAACTTTAGAAACTTACTTTCCCCGCTGCAATCATGTTTTACTTACACAACAGCTGCCCTTTATGAACTTTCCCATTTTCAATTTAGTATTAATTTCGATGAGTTTTTTAACCCAAGGAAAACACTTGTGGAGTCTATTACAAGATTGGTGGACTCACACTGTGATCAGAGACAGATGCTTAAGGGAACAGTGGAGTCATTTGTGATTCAAGACCATTCCTGGTGGGGGGTTGGGTGGGAGTGGGGAGAGAGAGAGAGCGGGGGAGGAACAGAGTAAATATGTAGAGAGTATTGCAATCTCACAGCCATCTGTGCTAACTGCATGCCGCAAATCTCAAACAGAAACAGTGTGAAAGCAAATGTTATTAGTTGGTTTCAATATTGTGCCCTTCAAAAATATTTGTTTCACGCACTCATTCATTCATTCATTTATTCATGGTTACATTTTAATTTTGAGCTCTAACTCTGACATAAGCATTATGATGGGCACTGGGGACCAAGTGTTAAGGGATAGTCCCTGTCTTCCATTAGCTTTGGGTAGAGAACTGTACAATGAGAAGTAGACCGGTGAGTACCATATGTTATGTTAAATCCTACACTGTTGTGTGGAGTCCTGGAAGCACACTAAGAAAGCGCCGTATCCTATCTTGGGGATCCTAGGAAAGTTTCACGCTGGAAATGGTGTCTAATCTGAGATGTAATAGATGAATAGAAGTTATCCAGGTTAAAAACAAAAAACAAAAAAACAGGTGGCAAATACCAGAGAAGAGGGGGAGGGTAAGAGGAAATGGGGTTACTTTTAGAACATTCTGAGAGACATTAGCATGTGCAAAACCCAAATGTTGAGAAGAGCATAATCACCATGGTTACTCTAACTTCCCCCAATGTGTCCTTTCAGTGATGGGCTCCCCATCTCAGTGATGTCAGCGCCACCCACCGGTCACCCTGACCACAAACTAGGAGTCATCCTGGTCTCCTGCTCTCTCAGTTCTACTGCTTCCCACTTAGATGGCCATCTAGTTTTGTCAAGTCTTCCTTCTAGATATATTTAAATGCACTTTCTCATCTGCATTCATGGGCCCGTGAACAGCACGATTATCTCTTACCTAGTTTACTATAGGAGCCTCCAAACTGATCTTCTTGATTTGTTTTAAACCTTTTCAAAAGGGGGAAAAACTTATTTTGACTACAGTGATCTTCTCAAAGATAAAATCTGATTACTGTCAGTCTTCCGGATCAAGTATAAATTCTTTAACATAGTTAATAAGACCTTTGATTGGACTCCCACTTACACCTCCACCTTGCTGATCCAGTACTTGATTCATCTCATATATGTTTATGAATCACCTGTAATCATCATGCCAGACACTCTAAATAAAATGATGAAGAAAGTAAATAATTTTGCATACGTAAGGCTTATATCCTACCAGAAAAGACATTTAAAGAAATAATTAAGTTATTAGCAACAGTTGTGAGAACTCTGCCCTACCACCACTGAACTAACTATAGCATTTAGGATTCTCTTGAGCCTGACCTATTCTGGAGTGAAATTTTTCCATACTTTAATTTTTAAAAGAGGATGATTATTAAAAACAAAACAGAAAGATACAGTCATGCTATTAGTCACAGTAACACTAGGTAAACCATGACGTTTTAGTCATTTAAGACAATGAAAATTTATTTCTAGACCCTAAAATGCTCAATAGGCAGGAGGAACCAAGCAATTGTTCAGGTATGTGGGCTAATGCAGGTGCTCTCATTAAAAATTCAGTGTTCTGGAGTTCCCTGAGCACTGACATCTTGGCTGACAGGGAAAGAGAGGAGAAGTCGGAGACAGGTTTTAATGGACCAGAACCGGAAGCAGCATATATCCTGTCTGATCACATTCGATTGTCTAAAGTTGTCCACATGGTCAGGCCCAAGTGAAAAGGAGGCTGGGGAAATTCAGAACAGTTCTGTACCCAGAAACAGAAGGACATGGGTTTGAAGAACTACTAAGCAATCTCTACTACCCTCACCAAAACATAGAAATGACCGGAAACGATCATGACCTGCCCGTGAGTGCAGTGAGTTCACTGGCATTATCCATTGTCATCTGTACCATCTGGTCACTTTGGACTGACAGGACCACTGGCCACCCACAGCCTAGCAGATCATACCGTCACCATGTGCCTCACACTCTAGGGAGGCTTTCTTCGATTATCATAAATTTTAAAATGGATGATCACTTTTAAAGTCCTTAAAAAATTATTTTAGAAGCTTCCTGTGTTAAGACTAAAAGAGCCATCTAGGACATTTGTTTTCTCTCAGCCACGAGTCTTCTGTGGAAACATTCTTTCTCATGCCTATCTTCTCCATCCCTGCCTGTGTCCCCACCAATCTGTCATTGGCTAAATCTTAGTTGCCTTTTAGGCCCTAGTTAAAAATTACTTTTTATGTTGTGCTCTTGTAGATCCCCTCAAATCTGGGTTCGGAGTTCCTTCCATGAATTCTAGAAGCACTCTGAAATTTCTCTCTATGTGTACTGTAAAAGTGTGTGAATTAATGCCTAGGTAACCTTGTATTCCTGGAATATAGCACAACCTGACACATAATGAGTAATACACACTTATTGATTGAATTGATTTGTGTGTCATTTACAGGGTTAGATAGGGGATATAAGAAATCCTGGATTTGAAGACCTCTAGACACATACATGCACACATACACATTTATATATAAACACATTGGTGACAAATATATATGTATGTAATATTCGGTGTACATGACAAATATATGTTTAGTATCTATGACAAGTGTATATAACATATATAGTGTGTGTGTAGGTGTGTGCAACATATATATACATGTATATTCAAAAATGATAAATATAAAGGGATCCTGACCCTTAAGGACCTTTAGCTTAGTATAGTGTGTGTGTGTGTGTGTGTGTGTGTGCGCAAACATGTATGTATGTAGTAGTTTATGACATATATAAAGTGTACATATATCCGCATATATATACATAAAGTATACGCACACATAATATGCACTGTAACACCCTAGGTGATGGGCTACTAGTTGATATAGAAGGAGGGTGAGAAGTCAGCAATTTGCCTCATAGAATAGGAACCTGTCCCCCGGTGGTCCAGAAAAGATGGGAAATGGTCTCTGTACAATCACTGTATCTTTCTGAGCCTGAGGAGGGTTGGCCCTGAGAAGATGTTTCGATCACAGCATAAAGCTTCCATCCTTAAGTAAATCCGGAAGGTCAGGAGGACTGACCCAAGAAGAACTCTATAGCTCTAAAGACCTAGGCATCAACCAGCTTGTCCAGCACCTTCAACAGGCCATCTCCCAGGTCCAGCCAGCTGAGATAAGTGCTGGTAATAGGAAGGCCTATGACACCTTTATTACAAGACTGTATTGAAAGAAAAGAGGCTTGTTTGCAAATATTACTCTCAGCTCCTCACTGGAAACTATTGTCTGAGAGTAATGACAAAGTTGCTGCCACTTGAAAGCTGATGTAGAAACAGAAGGGCTTACTTTATCTCAGGCCCGTGACTCATAGGGGAATCAGTGAAATCTATTTCTCCTCATGTTTCCCAAAGAGACTTACGGATCCAAGTTGTTTCCTTCCCAGAGGTGTGTTCCTTCCAGCACAGGGATGAGGCATATCTCTGGGACACCCAGAGGACATTTATAGTCGCTTCCCAAGTGGGCTCTTGTTCTTTGGATTAAAAACGGAAATTATCTCTCGGCTGTCAATGTAACATCTTCCAGCAGCATGAAATTCTGTCAGACAGAAATTGAAGATGAATAAAACGAAGATACACACTCAGGATTATTCCTCTTGTGAAGCAGCAGTGCTCCGCACCGACGATTCTACACCCTAATAGTAGATTTAGGGAAATAGAGACATACTGGTTTTCTAAACGCCCCTGTACACTTTGCCACGGGAAGTAGCGGTGATTGAATAGGACTGGCAAATGCTGTGAGCATATGCAATGAGCCAACTCTACAGCACTCCAGGGCAGGATTACAAATGATTTGCGTGTATTCGGAAGGGGGGGGTAATCAGTTATCATAATTCCATTTGTAATTTATGTTTGCATGAAAATGCAGTTTTTAACCATTGCTAGGATTTGAGGAGCAAGTACAACCTGTTTTCATTTTGTCAAACTCCAGGGAATTTCAGCATGCCGGTTCGGTAATAATGCATATCTACACGATTGGATGGCTGGTTTCGAAGAATAAATAACTACTCTTTATAGGAACAATATTTACAGAACAAGTCTGGTGTGTGCAAAGCTGTTCATTACCCATCAGGCTGCATTCTGGATAGACACATATCCAAATTCAGGACAAAGGAAAGGAAGGCAAATGAATAGGGAGGGCGGAAATGCACTCCACTTTAGATAGTCTGCAACATCTGCAAGACAGGTTTTTAGAGAATGTTAGGAGAGGGCGATTGTATAGAGGTCCAGCCAGAGGAAGTGAATGAGAAAGTTTCCTATGCTTAGAGTAGCAAGGAGGTGGTTACGAAGATGAGAGGGAGAGCAGACATGGAGACGAGACAGAAACTCACGTCAACTAGACAGACGTGAGGATATATGGATGAAAATGGGAAGTGTGGGATAACATGAAAGGTTCCAGAATTTGGGAACAAATTCCAAATAATCATGATTATAAGGGCAGCAGAACTTAAGCTTATATGAGCAACACTCTTAACTTTTTTTGAGCTTGTGCTCCAGCACATGCTTCTGGGAAGAGACATGATTTTACCAAATTTGGAAAGAGGTCTATGTAGAGGCATTCCTGGCTGGCTCAGTTGGTACAGCATGTGACTCTTCATCTTGGGCTCATGAGTTTGAGCCCCAAATTGGGTGCAGAGATAATTTTAAAAAAATAAAAAAAAAAGGTCTATGCATAAAAGCTCAAGAACCACTGTTATGAGATTTAAGGAATTTAAATTCCCCTCTGTGGAATGTAGGGGAGATGATATCATAGTACCAGCATTTAAACTCAGTGTTTCTCAAGTGCTTTTGACCATGACCAATGGTAAGAAAAATATTTTATCTTGAGACCTTGCACAGTCTCTTTTTTTCTCTCTTTCAACTGGAAAAAAAAAAAAAAGTTTCACGATGTAGTTGTTATCCTTCCTGTGAGATGCACTCTGATATTTCCTATTCTATTCTACTCTATACTATTCTAGGCAATTCTATTTTATTTATACAATGCTGGTCATGACCTACTAAATTGATTTCATGACCCATTTATAGATCGCATCCTACAGTTTGAAGAACACTGTTTCAACTGACTCAAAGGTGATGAGGGCAGAGGCAAGAAATGGGACAATGCACAGTTTCAATAGACAAGGGGAGCTCTCCTTCCAGTGTTGACAAAGGTTCAAGTACAAAGAGGAAGGGTTGACATTCACAAAATTGACATAAGGGGAATTGCAAGAGGGAGGATAAGAATGTCCTGGTGAGATGGAGGTGAAGTTTAAAACTCTGTCTAGGCTAAATGGGAGGAAATGTCCTGTTAATTCAGAAAAAAAAATACTATTCATTAAACAAAAGAAAAGACAATTTTAATAACTTTTCAATACTTTGGTTTGTTGTTCTATAAGTAGAACCAAAGCAGCAGACTTATCTGGGTACTGAGAGAAATACTACCCACTATGGAAAGAAGAGAAAAGATGGGAGAAAAAAAGGGACTTGAAGAAAATAATAATAAACAATATTTCTAAAACTAAACACATGTTTGGGGGCCTAATTTTTTGTAAGGAGGTTTAGAATAGAGGGGTAACTGTCAAATTGTGTGGACACACTACCCATGTATTTTTACAAAATTAATAGGAGCAACTCTAGACATACCTCATTTGTATTGCACTTTGCTTTATTGCACTTCACAGATACTGCATTTTTTACAAATTGAGGGTTTGTGACAACCCTGCATCAAGTAAGTCTAGTGGCGTCATTTTTTTTTTTTTGGCAACATTTGTGAGCTTTGTGTCTATGTGCCACATTTTGGTAATTTTTGCAATGTTTCAAGCTTTTTTTGTTATTTTATATTTGTTAGGGTGATCTGTAATCAGTGGTCTTTAATATTGCTATTGTTACTGTTTTGGGACTCCATGAACTGCTCCTATAGATGATGATGAACTTAATTCGTAAATGTTGTGCCTGTTCTAACTGTTCCACTGATCAGCCTTCCCCCATGTTTCTCCATTTCCTTGGGCCTCCCTATTCTCTGAGATACAACAATATTAAAATTAGGCCAGTTAAAAGTCCGTAAGTGAAAAGAAGAGTCGCACGTCTCTCACTTGAAATCTAAAGTTAGAAATGATTAAGCTTAGTGAGGAAGGTATGATGAAAGCTGAGATAGGCTGGAAGCCAGGCCTCTTGCACCAAGCAGCCAAATTGTGAATGCAAAGGAAAAGTTCTGGAAGGAAATTACAAGTGCTACTTCACTGAACACATGAATGAAAAGAAAGCCAAGCAGCCTTATTGCTGATATGGAGAAAGTTTTAGTGGTCTGCATGGAAGATCAAACCAGCCACAACATTCCCTTCAGACAAGCCTAATCCAGAGCAAGGCCCTAACTCTCTTCAATTCTATGAATGTGTGTGTGTGAGAGAGAGAGAGAGAGAGAGAGAGGCAAGAGAGGTGAGAGAGGTGAGAAGCTGCAGAAGAAAAGTCTGAAGCTAGCAGAGGGTGGTTCATGAGGTTTAAGGAAAGAAGCCGTCTCCATAACAAGGTGAAGCAGTAAGTTATCCAGAAAATCTAGCTTTGTGCTAGATAATTAATGAAGAGGACTACACTAAACAACATACTTTCAATGTAGACAAAATAGCTTTATATCGGAAGAAGATGCCATCTAGGACTTGCATAGCTAGAGAGGAGAAGTCAATGCCTGGCCTCAAAGCTTCAAAGGACAGGCTGACTCTCTAGTTAGGGGCTAATGCATCTGGTGACTTTAAGTTGAAGTCAACGTTCATTTACCATTCTGAAAATCCTAGGGCCCTTAGGAATTATATGAGCATTTTGAAATCTACCCACTCTGTGTTCTATAAATGAAAAAACAAAACCTAGATGATGGTACATCTGCTTACAACATGGTTTACTGAATATTTAAGCCCACTGTTGAGACCTACTACTCAGAAAAAAAGATTCCTTTCAAAAATATCACTGCTCATGGACAATGCACCTCATCACCCAAGAGCTCTGATGGAGATGTACAATGAGATTAATGTTGTTTCTATGCCTGCAACCACAACATCCATTCTGTAGTCCACGGATCAAAGGGTAATTTCGACTTTGAAGTCTTATTATTTATTTATTTGTTTGTTTTATTTTTAAAGATTTACTTATTTATTATTTTAGAGAGAGAGTACAGGGGCGGGGCAGTGGGAGTGGGAGAGAGAGAATCTCAAGCAGACTCCCCGCTGAGTGCAGAGACCAACGAAAGGCTCAATCTCATGACCTGGAGATCATGACCTGAGCCAAAATCAAGAGTCAGACGCTTAACTGACTGAGCCACCTATGCACCCCCAAAGTCTTATTATTTAAGAAATACATTCGTAAGGCTACAGCTGCCATAGATAATGATTCCTCTGATGGACCTGGGCAAAGTAAATTGGGTAAGTAAAATGTAAAAGCATTGAGTAAGTAAATTGAGTAAGTAAAATGTAAAAGCAAAGTAAAATGGAAAGCATTTACCATTCTAGATGCCATGAAGAACATGTTTAATTCATGGGAAGAGGTCAAAACATCAACATTAATAGTAGTTTGAAAGAAGTTGATTCCCAGCCTCATAGATGACTTTGAGGGGTTCAAGACTTCAGTGGAGAAAGTAACTGCAGAGGTAGTAGAAATAGCAAGAAAACTAGAATTTGAAGTGGAGCCTGCCAAATTATGAAAGCAGCCCAAGTGTCCACAATAGATGAATGGATAAAGAAGAGGTGGTACACACACACACACACACACACACACACACACACACACACACACACTAGACTATTACTCAGCCATAAAAACATTTAAATCTTGCCATTTGCAACAAAATGGATGGAGCTAGAGAGTATAATGCTAAGCGAAATAAGTCAGAGAAAGACAAATGCCACGTGATCTCACTCATATGTGGAATTTAAGAAACAAAACAATGAGCAAAGGGAAAAAAGAGAGAGACACACACACATCAAGAAACAGACTCTTAATTATAGAGAACAAGCTGATGGTTACCAGAAGGGAGGTGGGTGGGGGGGTGGGGGAAATAGGGGATGGGGATTAAAGACTACACTTGCCATGGTAAGAAGAATACAATGAAATGGTTAAAAAATAAGAAGAAGTGGAACCTGAAGATGTGGCTGAATTGCTGCAATCTTGTGATAAAACTAATGGATGAGGAGATGCTTCTTACAGATGAGCAAAGAAGTGGTTTCCTGAGATGAAATCTACTCCTGGTGAAGATGCTGTGAAGATTGTTGCAATGACAAGGATTTCAAGTATTATATAAACTTAGTTGAAAAAGCAGCAGTAGACTTTGAGAGGATTGATTCCAATTCTGAAAGGTCTACTGTAGGTAAAATACTATCAAAAAGCATCACATGCTACAGAGAAAATATTCATGAAAAGATGAGTCAATTAATGAGGTAAACTACACTGTTGTCTTATTTTAAGAAATTGCCACAGCCACTCCAGCCTTTAGCAACCGTCACCATCAGTCAGCAGCCATCAACAATGAGGCAAGACCCTCCACCAGCAAAAAGATTATGACTCACTGAAAGCGCAGATGATGGTTAGCATTTTTTAGCAATAAAATATTTTTAAATTAAGATATGTACATTGTTGTTTTAGACATAATGCTATTGTACACTTAATAGACTACTGTATAGTGTAAACCTAAGTTTTATATGCACTGGGAAACCAAAAAATTCGCTCAACTCGTTTTATTGTGATACTCCCTAGCTTTATTGTGATACTCCCTAGCTTTATTGTGGTGGTCTGGAACTGAACCTGCAAGATCTCTGAGGTCAAGTCCAGCTTGAAGGAAGGCACTGTCAGCCAAGCTGAAAACCCTTCTGAAGACGGCATTAAGTGCCTTGGAACAATTCAATTAGCTAATCACAGATGATTACCAGATATGCAGTCTAAACTTTCATTTCACTAACAAATGTCACAGCTAAGAAAATCTGAACTCTGGGAAATTGGGGGCGATTCCATGGGAAAGATAACTTCTGTTCTTGTGGTGACTTCATTGACAGCAGATAAGAAAGTGCAGTGTCACATGGAGGAATCTTTGTAGTAATTAGTTATCCAAGGATGAGTGATCAGCACTATCTGAAAAGTGAGACTCAGGTTGCTCATCATCCTAGGGTTTCTTGTGTAGTGGGCACCCTGAACTTGAGGCAAGACTCAGGACACTAACAATAATACAACAAATAAATTCAACCAAATTTTATCATCACATTAATACATTCCATAAATATATCATACAGGTCTAGCTTCCTAGTTCTTTTCTCTTATTAGAGAGTACAACCTTATTTTGTTTTTCATCCTCTGTGGGATCACTATAGTGATTGATATGAGTGTTATGATTGATACGAAATGTTATGTGTCAGTGATTATAACTATTTTTGCATAACAGAATCCTTTGGTAAACTGATAAAGCTTTCTTCAGAGAAGTGGACATATTATTGTTAATCACATGCAGACAATCACTTAGGCTTTTGGCAATTTAAGGTTTCAGAAACCCTGAGATCCATCCTTAGACTGCTAAACGATAAACCAAGTTTGTTGCACACATTGGTGTACTTGATCTACTATGAAAATCCAGCCTTTCTACTGTTTTAATTGCATAAGAACCACTCTTGAAGCTCTCATTTGGGGTCATGTGGCAGAAGAGGGAATAGTATTTATAAATGTTCTCTGTAGTTGACATTATATCTCTCTGGCCTATATCCTTTGCTTTACACAGTTAAAGGAATACAAGTCAGACTTAGTCTAATTTCCAAGAAAACCCTCTATGTATATTTCTGGGTTTTTTAAAAATAAAAGTTCAAGTTAATTTTTTGATACAGAATGTTTCTTTAACTAATCCCAATCATTTTTTAAATCAGCCCTAGGCAGTATTTGGTAGGATAATTAATGAATGGATGGGTGAATAAATGATTTAGAGATCTCTGTAATGAAGGGTAAAGGAAATGACTTAATTATCTAGTGAATCATGCCCAAGAATCCCCATTAGGATTGGTTGAAGTCTCCAATTTTTTTTTTCCAGAAGGAAGCAGAAGATAAATTCTAACTCCATGGAGAACTTTAGGCCTGATGGTTCCAAGACAAAAACAACCATCAGATATGAACATACGTAACTACCTACAACTTCTAGTAGGAGCAGAAAACCCATTCAGTATATCATCTGATCCCATATTTCAGAAGAGGTATTTGGGTTGATTAACGTCTGACAAAGGGTAACAGCTCTATATATCTTGGATCACAGAGGCAACGGATTTCCTTCCCTCCAACCCCAATACTGGAATAGTTTTGATATTCCAGATACACAGCACCACATGAGGTGTGATACCCATTGTTCTGTATCAATTATCAACATCTTCAGTATGAACTCTGCATGAACCTTAGAAGCTAAATTACCAGATTCAGCTAAACCCAATAAGTACCAAAAGTTTTCCTACTTTTCCATTTAGGCTTTCGGATAAAACTTTACAGGTACTCCACCAACAGAGAGGCAGTAGGAGAGAGAAATGTGTCCCACTTCCTTCTTTACTGCCTGGACCTGTTAATATTCAGGTCAGGAAGGATAAAGCCCCCCTATTTGATTTTTTGTTTATTTTTATATTTATTATTATTTATTTTTATTTTTATATATTTTATATATATTTATGTATTTTTCTTTATATTTATATATTTATATTTTATAATTTATATATTTATAACATATACATAATATATATTTATAAATGTTTATATTTATAATTATTTTTATATATTTATATAATTTATTTACATTTTATTTATATAATATATAGTTATATTTATTTATTATATATTTATAAGTATATACACATATATACATATATACACACATATAACACACAAACACATATATAAATACATATATGTATATATACATATACATGTATACAGATATATATATGCATACATAACATTTATATAAGGGTATATATGATTTAAAATATCAAATAACTTCTGTTTTTTCATAGTGCATACTCAGTAGCATCGAGAGGTTGACCCGAAGCCTATTTACATATTAAAAATTCTTGACCTTTAAAGATTGTTATACCTACCATAACAGAAATTTTAAAAAGGTAAAGTGTTTTTTATTGTCCCCTATTATTGGAAATGATAAAATAAATAAATGAAAAAGGGACAAAGAAATTCATAAATAATCATTTATAAAATACGACTATTTTAGCTAAAGTACAAATCAATATCAAGAATCAAGAATGCCTAGCAACAATGACTTCGCTCTTCTCAAAGTGAGACACAGAGCTGAGTGGCATCTCCAATGTACTACATCAAGTTCAGTTAAAGAGATGTAAATGTCTCAGAATTTTTTAGCTAGCCAAAAAGATACAGGGAAATGTTTTCTTCTGTTTAGCATTTTAATAAGGTAGGAAAACAAAAACTTCACCCCGGGACATCTTTAAACCCAGTGTAGTGTCCTTCAAAAGATGAACTGCTGAGCTCGGAGGTGACAGGGAACAGCAAACTTGAAGCCCATTTTGAAGCTACTCCCAGTTGTCGGCCTCATGCGAGATGTGATGTAGTCTCTGATAAGAACAACAGATTTGGCTCATGACCCTACTGAAAATGGCTGTTGTGAGATGGAGTATCCTCAAAGCAAAAGAGAGCTTTCAACTTCCTTCATAATCTGCAAGGGGCGGGGGTTGGTGAAGTTAATACTTATTACCCGCAGGTACTAAGAAATAATCTAAACCAAAAGCCTTCTTCTAGGGGATTACTTACTTTTTAAGTCGGCCATAAAAATTCAAGTCAGGCTTCTGAGATGCAACCAATATTGATAAACACCCATTGAAAGGAATGAATTGTGGAAACATTCCCTTCAACAGCAACCCCTAAGAGAGAAAGAAAACGACTTGGTGGGTGGCCTTTTCGAGGCTCAGTCTTTCCCTGTCCTGTGCCAACTGTCACAGAGGTTTCTTGTTTCTTTAATTAATGGTTTTCGAATCACTATTTAAAATAGGCAATGTCCTCCTGGAAATGCGCTCATCAAAATTTAGCATGACAAGATTGTAAGACAGTTTGCTCTACAGAAATATCTTCAGAGGATTTCAAAAATTGTCTGCTAAAACCTAAAAAGAGCAAATTGAAAAGTTCTAGCTTACATTTTATATGTTGACATATTAATGGGAATTATTCTGTTAAATTATTATTACTGACAGAGTGACTACAGTTTTATCCCATTCATCTAATGGATTTATGCACACTGGAATAACACCTTCTTTGATTAGATTCATTAAGCACAATTTGCATTTTAAAATAAGAGTTCCAGGCATAAGATAGCCATGGTCCTAAAAGATAACTGGCAAAGACTCTTGAACAGTATGTTTCCATTATGTGGATAAGTAGTATTTCTTCTTTTTAATAAATTGTAGAGTTTCCTGAATTGATAATATGATATTTTAAGATTATAAAGCTTTCAAGTTATTCAACCTTTTTTTGATCGGTATTCTCATCCACAAAAGCAGGTTTGGTGCTAAATGGTATCTAAAATTTCTCTCAGCTAGGCTGACCAGAAAATTTATCTTCCAAACTAGGACACTTTTGACACTAAAGAGGGTGCCATTAATAATTACCCTGGGAAAACAGTCCTGTCCCAGACAAAGCAGTACATACATTCACCTGACTTTTAGCCTACCTATCAGTAGTTATTTTCAGCTATAGAAAAGGCCTTGAACAGCTTTGTGTCAATTAAAGGTCATTAATATTAGCAAATAAATAATTTTATGCATAAATTGTGTGCTGCTAAAGAGATAAAAAAATAAGTTTTTGTCTTCTTCCAAGTTTAATTATTCTTTTGCAATGATAAGGGAGGAAAAATGTCAAGGCAGATCTGTATAAGCTCTAAATTTCAAATGAATATGGCCTAAATTCTGTAGAAGGGATGCCTCACTTTCAAAGGACACATTAAATAAATGGACTTCAGAGTTTCTTAAATCCAAGGCCCCAAGATTTTATTCAATGTCTTTTGGTTCTTCATTCTTGGACCATCATTAGCAATCACAAAGTCAACCGATTAGTCAGCATTTTCTGTGATGTATATCTATCTGTTGCTGTGTTTTGGAGTGACTTTTCATCTAAATATTGTATATTTATTGTACAATAAATATTGTATAATTGTTGATAGTGTAGACACTGGAAGGTTAGGAAATTTCTATATGTATTGTAAAAAAATGAATAATCAACCCTCCTTTATTTTTGTTTGCATATTTCTCTTTGTATATTTCTATATCAATTGCCTATCATTATTTGATAAACTATCCCAAAATTTAATGACTTAGAGCAGAGGTCAGCAAACTTTTTCTGTAGAAAGCCGGAGAGTAAATACATTTGACTTGGAGGACCAAAAGGAAGGCAAAATCAGAGGTAATATGTAGATACTTAGGTAATAAGAGAAAAAACATGTTCCCACAAAAATTTTATTGACAAAACTCGAAATGTAATAATAATAATGGCTGAATACATCTTTTTGTAATTCAGATCTATTATTAAAAGATGGACTTTTTCTTTTGGTTAATCAGGGTACAGAGGTCATGTTCCTTCATCAGTGTGAAAAAAAACATGGCCTCATTCTCCTGCAAAGGTTTTGCTTGCTTCTCAGAAACATAATGTCCTTCTTGGGAAATCACCAGAATGTGTAGTCTCCATCTGTGTATCTCCCCTTTGGCACTTATATACTGCTCTCAAACTGTTGGATAATTTTTCAAATGAGTTAAAAGCACAGAGATAGGATTTCTTGGGTTTGAATTCTAGACATACTAAATGATCAGTTGTGAAATCTTTGGCTACTTATTTAACCTATGTTGAAACATCTGTTTCCTCATCATAAAATGAGTAGTTGTATTAGATTCACAGAACTGTTGTAAAGATGGAATGAGTTAGTAAATGCAAAGATTTAGAACAGGGTATGACATACTATATAGCACTCAATATAAATGCTCTCCCTTGGTTTTTTCCCCCAAACTTTTAAAGATATAAACTCATGCTTAGCTTGTTCACCATGCACAAGCATTCTGCAAGTCAGAGTTGACCTGCAATGCATAGTTTGCCAAACCCTGACATAAAGCTGCAACGATAGAGTATTGCTCACAACTCTGTGGGTTGGCTGGGTGGTTTCTACACTGTTTTTTCTAAGGCTCAGACATGCTTCTGCATTCAGTTTGCGGGTCCACCATGCTGGAAGGTCTAAGAAGACCTGTTCTGCAAATTCAAAACAATCCTAGTTCTCCTCCACCAGTCCTTGCATCCTGCATGAGGCTAGACCATCAATAATAGTTTCAAAGCAGTCTTCCAAGAGGAAGGTGGAAGCTGCAAGGTGTCTTGAGGCCTAAGCTCCCAAACTAGTGCTATATCACTTCTGCCAAGGTTACAAAGTAAGCTCAGATTCTGGGCGTGGGAATATCTACTCCATCTCTTGATGGGAGGTGCTACAAAATATTGTGGCCTTATTTTTTCAAATTACTACTAACTTCCTCCCACACCAAGATGATCCAAACCCAAGAAACCACAGCAACCCAAGAAACCATAGACTATGTCTTAACATCAGGAGAAGCTACTCTTTGTACCTTGGTGCAGAGTTGAATCTATTATAATACTTGGACAATCTGCTTTGTATCATAGTTATCTGTGTACAAGACTTAACTGCTCTCCTTCATTGTGATGTCTTTTAGGATAGGCACCATATGTCCTTCAAATGATGTCATAGGTATAAAATTATTTTGGAAACTCCAAAACATTCTAGAAATGCAAGATATTTTTGTGATAGCTATTGCCATTAGTCTTGCTATTACTAGCATTTGACATAATGCTCCTTCTTGGCTAAAGCAAATAATCTGGCTATTTGTGGTTGGCAATTTTAAATATTAGAGTTTGTATGTTCTAATAGTAATTCTTTTCTGAACACCTATTTTGTTTTCAAGTTACTTAAAAGTGGAAGGCAAGGGAAAGAGAATGAATTTTGGCTCATTAAATATCTATTGAAAAATATTTATTGAGAACCTACATGATAGGTGCTTAGCTAGTGTGTCTATTTTGAGAGTGTCTCTTGGAAGAGAGACCACAGGCATAGAGGAATAGATACAACTGTAAACCAAAATTCTTTTTTTTTTTTATATATATATTTTTTATTTTTTTTAATTTTTTTTAATTTTTTTTAATTTTTATTTATTTGAGACAGAGAGAATGAGAGACAGAGAGCATGAGAGGGAGGAGGGTCAGAGGGAGAAGCAGACTCCCTGCCGAGCAAGGAGCCTGATGCGGGACTCGATCCCGGGACTCCAGGATCATGACCTGAGCCGAAGGCAGTCGCTTAACCAACTGAGCCACCCAGGCGCCCCAAACCAAAATTCAATATACCAAAATTAGGCAGCAAAAGTGATTTGATAACTCCTTCTCCTTGCCTCCACTGTCCTGTTAATTTTATTTCTCAAATATCACACAAAATTTGCCTTCTCTTCCTCTTAACTGCCGTTACCTTAGTCCAGGCTTCCCTGGCTAACACCCCAACTTCTCTTACCAAATCCATTCAATGCCTTCCCTTAAACTCTCCAACTCATTCTCCTTTATTCTGTAATCTAAATTACTTTTAAGATGGATATCTGGTCAAGATAGTTCTACTTAAACCTTTCAATGCTTCCTTTTATTTTTTAGGATAAAGATAAACTCTCCCAAACTATCCTCCCACATTCCCCTTCTCCTTTGCATTGTGCCACCTAATGATATTAACATCTTTTGATTTATCAAAGTCATTGCTCTTGCCTTTGAATGAAAATCATTCTTTGGATTTCAGCTTCAATGTCACTTCCTTCTGAGAAATCTCTAATCCACTCAACCAAGGGGGAACTCCTTTTATCCTTTTTCCTTGCCCGTTTCACATTCTAAGTTGCTCAGTAATCTTCCCCACAAAGACTTCAGTCTTTCTTGATTGCCATCAAGGTTGGCTTCTTGGGTATGCAAATTGTGCGGTAACACAGAACCCTGCTCAGGATCCTGAATTTGGTTTAATGCTGTGCTGGCACTGTACTGAAATTACAGATCATTTTCAAACAGAAAACCCCACATTTTCATTTTGTGAATGAAATTCACTGCAAATTATGTAGCTGATTCTGGTTGCCTAAAACAATTACAGGCACTTAATAAACGTGTAGGTTGAATAAACAATTGAATGAACTACCTATCTCCCACTTAGTTTTCTTCCTCTGGTAATATAAAACACTGTGGTATTAATTTATTTAGTCATTGATTAAATATTTTTAGATTACCAATCATATTGCAGATCCTGGAAATGTAACAAGTTTGCATCATGAACTACTACTCTGTGTTTTCTGTGGTTTTTCCCTGCTTCTCTATATTGACTTGCTGGTCTCCCTAAGGCCATTTCTCCCTTTCTAACCTACATAATGGTGAAACAAAAATTCAAAGTGTTAGCCTAAGTGAGTGATAGAGTAAATGCAAATTTACAGAGGTAAAATCTTCCTCTCAAAAACTGAATAAAACTACAGCTTGGCAAAGGGTGAAGAAAAAAGATATTTCTTTAATTAGAGAAAAACAAAAAAAACAATGAAGGGAATGGAGACCTAAAAGCAGGAAGAGAATAAAGTGTTCTCCATCAGAGGGATCATGGAGAGACTGGAAGGGATCCAGTGCCAAACTGTCCTCAACTACGTACCCCATACAAACTACTACTCATAAACAACAGGATTCTAAGGTGGAGGTGGGTAAGTTGACACAGAACACTTCGTGTGGATGGGAGCCTAAAGGGATAACCTTACTTCTAGACAAGGTAGAACAGAAGAAAACAATCTGGAAAATTTCCTATGGCCTGGAAAAATAGGTGTTATGGCCTTTTTGTGTCCCCCCCAAAATTTGTATGTTGAAATTCTACCCCCTCCCATTGTGATGGTATTAGAAGGTGGGGCCTTTTGGAGGTGATTAGGTGAATTATCTTAGCCCATTCTAAAATTTTACTCAGAACTATTTGGTTGTTGAAAAGCAAAGCTAATAGTAAAAAAATCAAAGTCAAACAAAATGTACGTTTTATGGTTCATTCCATTGTGCTCTTCTTTTTTTGCACAGGGGCTTGGGGGTGGAAAAATCAAGACTTTTAAATATTTAGTAAATGACTTATTCCTGTATAAGACATATAGCTCTGGTGACTAAAACACAGAAAGGAAAAAGGATCAAATTATATCTTGCTGAGTAAAAATTGATCTTAAAAGATTTTCTTTACTCTCATTAAGAAGATTAACATAATAACTTCTGTATCCCAGGGAATCAAAGTGGATTTAGACTTTGCATCTGGCAGGTGGTCTATAGAAAAAGGCTTGAACATGTTTGACTGGAGTTCTACTGAAGTGGAGCTATAGAGCCTGTCATAAAAAATCCCCATTTCCTGTAAGATCGTAAGTCATTAGGTCTAAAGGAAGCAAAATGAAGTATGCACAAAATAGGAAAAATTTGAAATTTTTTTTTCTGATAATACAAAGTATGGGACTTACACATATTCCTAGATTTCGATATAAGACTTGATTCTTTCCTAGATATTGGTAAGGTTGTCATTAATATTTATTCCCCATTTTCATATATTTTTTCTTAGCCTTTTAAAATTTTCTACTCCTAATTCTAAATTTTCTTTTCCTCTATTTCAGTTCCATACACACCCCTCTAAGCCTCAATTTCCTTATCTGCAATTCTGTAATATTGAGGACACCTACAGTATTTTTGTAAAGGGATTTTATACTCTGTATAAACCATGTTGTTTAGTATATCGTTAAGAATTCATTAAATTTTAACTAGTACTAGTACAACCATGATCAAGCTCATATGTAATATCCCTAGAACCTATAGCGTATTTAATATTATTACTTAGAAATAGGTTTGGCCTTAGTTCTCTCTTACAGCAGAGTGCTTTAGGCTTGACCCCTAGAACATCTACATTTAGGCACTGTGATAGAGATATTTAGTATTCATATATTCTCCATGTCCTCTTCAACGTTTTCCACTGAAATAAATTTTGATTTAACAATGGCACCATATAGCCTATGTTATTGCAAATTTAGACAGTGAGAAAGGCTGTGAAGAGAAACAACCAAGCTCCAAGTAAGATCAATATAGAAAATTCTAAATAACTTAGAGAAGAAGCCAGCCAGACTTCCACAGCTCAAATACAAGCCATGATGTGTTAGGTAAAGTAGAACCATCTCCATTTATTCTTACCTTCAAAATAGTTAATATTCATTTCTTCATAAATGTTGCAGTTGCCACGTGATTTCTCATTAAATCCTAATGATAGCCAGGAGGAATAGATTGGTCTCATTTTCCTCATTTTATGGAGAAGTAGATTGAGTTTTTTAAGAGATTAAGGGACATTCCCAAGTTTGGTATAGCCAAGTGGTTGGGCGTTGGAGTCCAGGACACAGGTGGGACATGTGAAATTTGGGGAAAACTGTTTATTTCTTAGAGGCTTAGTTTTTAGATTTTCAAGGGGTCATTTCATGGTTTGAATGGGATAATTTATCTTAAGCAGTAAATATTAGCTATTGCTGTCACAAAATTAGTAAATGATAGAATAGGCTTCAAACCTTGGCTTCTCAGACTACAAAACCTATTCTGAACCACTGAAAACTCTGCATTTTAGCTTATACTGTGGTGCTCCATTATCCAAATTATTATTTTAACCAGGATTCTAGCACTGCATGCCCAGTAAATCTTAGAAAACTTGACATTGTCAGTTCTTCTTGTCAAGTTCTTGACATTGTCTTTTTTCTTCTTCTCCATTCCATAAGAGAGAATATGATGATAATTGTTGATTCATTTGATAAACATGTATTGAGGATCTATTCTGTGCCAGGCAATAGACTAAATGATGGGACTACCAAGAAGGTCTCACAATCTAGAAAATAAAAATAGATATACACTAGCAAATGTCAGTCAGCACGATTAGCATTATTTTTAAAAATTATTATAAACAGTTTATGTAAACTCTGTAGATTCTATTTAATAGCTAAACCAAATATCAAAAGACTAGAGATAAAGACAAAAGTGTCAGAAAAAGGAAATATAAATGATTAATAAAAGTCATTGGAAACTGGAGTAGGCTGTACTTTTATTTACTAATATCTTGTTCCCCTGCCAGAAAGATTATACTTTCCCCAGCCCTTATATCAGGTTGGGCCATGTGGCTTGCTTTAGCCAAGAAAATGTGAACATAAATGACATTGCTTCTTGGTAGAAGCTTTAAAATCCTGCCCAAGCTTCACCCTATTCTCTTTCCCTTTGTCTGTAAATGACCAAATAGTAAATATTTTAGAGTTTGCAGGCAACATAGTTTCTGCTGCATATTCTTTGTTTTTTTTTTTAACCCCAACCACTTAAAATTTTTGAAAAAGCATTCTTAGCTGATTGGCCATAAAAAACAGATGGCAAGTCAGGTTTGGTTCATAAGTTTGCCAACCTCTGTTCTGGATAATGGGTTCTGGAGTGTGAAGAATAATGACATGGGACAGAGAACCCAGGAGACCCATGATGGACATGTGGTATGATGACAAAACTTTCTTGTGATGAGCCACTGAGATTTCAGCATTCTTTGTTACTGTAGCATAACCTAGTCTATCCCAACAGACAAGAAATCCTAAAACATTCTACCTGGAGAAATTTAGATTTTTGTAAAATGTTACATTTGAGATAAGGGTAAGATGTATAAGATACTGCATCCTTCAAGAGAAAAGGAAGTAGGCATTTTAAACAGAGAATACAGATTGGGCAAAGGTTTGGATTCTTGAATGTGTATGGGTAAAGACAGGGAGAGGGACAGGTGGACAGGAAAGGCCAGGTGGGAACACTAATTGAGAGGACGGCATTACTGCTTATCATCTGAGATGGTAGAGCAGGATGTGCTTTACAGAGCCTACCTGCTTAGAACATTACTGACGTTTTTTTGTAGAAGTTTTTTCCAGTCATTGAGGAAAGTCATAACAGAGAATAAGCAATGTTGTAATGTAGAGAAATAAAGATATCCAAGTCCATTGTATAGAAGCTAAATATTCTTCAGAGTCCTTCAGGACTATTTTTATGATTTGAGCAGTACTTCCTAAAGGAACTAAAGATTTTATGGAGGTCTTGATGACAGCTGAATCTCTTCAATACTTCAATCCTCAATAACCAAGAGTGAGGCTAGGATCATGTTAGTAGTGATTCAAATGAGTTTTTGGCTTACTAGCTGGTGTCAATATAAATATAATAGGAATAGGAATTTGGCACAGGAATTTTAATCCTTTAGCCTAATCAGTGGAGAAAATATTTTTTTCTAGTATATAATTATTAAAGTGTAATTTCCTAGCCTAAATATTGAAGTATGGGGTAATAGTGATGAAAATACAACTAACGTTGAAATTGATCACCTTATTATCAATCAAAAAACTCTGAGTTTTGATAGAGCCTTATAGTTTATAGATAAACTAATGTGGGTAATTTGCATTTTAACTCTCCAACTCCATCCAAATTATATTTTTAAAAAATTATTCCAAATGAATATTTGATTATACAGGGATTTTTTTGATTACTCAAATTAATAACTTTTACCCTTTTAACTAACTTATAAACTTCTAAATGTAAAATTCTAGCATTTTCCATCTTGCGTCTTTAGTTTTCAACTAAAACAGAGTCTTTCTACAGAGATTGACATTAAGATTGGCAAAATATAACTATTAATACATCCCAGTTACCCTGGATACTAACAATGCATTTTCATTAACACATCTATGAAAATTTCAGGGTAACTGTTAGTGTTTTGTCAAATTGAGAAGTCGACCCAGTAAACAGAAACTCACAAACACTTCATTCTATATAATGTGACATTTCAAATTGTTCAACCATGAAAAAGATGGGAGATGGAATAAAGGGGGGACATTTCTCTGGAAGAAGAGAGAGTTAGGAACCTTACAATTATGATATGAAGACCTTTCCAGTGATTGAATATTTTTCTAATTTTAACTGGGAACCAATACGATAATTTTCAACAAAATGTTAGCTGACAGGCTGCAAAATCTTTCTACTAGGTGTCTAAAATGAGCTCAGCACACAGACAAATGAGGCAAATCCCAAACCTTAAAAAAATCTGACTGGGAGGATGGAGCATAGAGTCAGCCATGTAAAAGGAAACATGAATTCCCCTGAGGTAAGCACAACGATAAAGGGCATAATGAGGCACACGTGGCAAGCTAGGGAATCGTAGAAGGGCAGAGATTCAAGAAACATTCTTGACATAGGAGCAAGATGTCTAGTAGAGTCTTAAGTGATATATAAGAGGCAGGGAGATAAAGGGAGAAGCAAGCAGCTTGGGCATCTCAAACAAAGGAAAATCCTTGTGAGAAGTTCTTTTCTAGGATTACCGTTTTCTTACATACAACGTTATTTGGAAGTTCCGTGCATATATTGCAGTAAATGTATATTGTAAGTATACATTACAGTGTAGTATACTGCATATACTATACTATAGTATAGTGTCCAGGTCCTCCTTGGGAGAGAAGGGAAAGAACATGGAGAACCAGCTTGTTGGTAGAAAAGAGCCTTGACTTCTTCCCTGCATCAATCTGAGGTATGGGTTCCAGAGAAAGTTTCAGCCCAAAATTTGCTCTTTATATTTTCACAAACTGTATCAAGGTTTAGCTATGCAAATAATTTTGATATATGTAAAATAAGTAGAACAATACAATACAATAATATAGATTTTTTATTATTAATATAGACTAAATTATTAAATGAATGAACTATTCCATTTCTTAATTTATGTTGATGGAAAGCAATAGATTCTTAAGAGAAAACAAAGTTTAGGGGTGCCTGGGTGGTTCAGTTAGTTAAGCTTCCGACTCTTGATTTTGGCTCAGGTCATGAGATCGCTCCCTGCATTGCTCCCAGCATGGAACCTGCTTAAGATTCTTTCTCTCCGTCTCCCCCCATCACCCCACCTGGCTCACACTCACTCTCTCTCTAAAAAAAAAAAAAAAAAAGAGAGAAAGAAAATATACTTTTTCCTTTTACTTGGCACTTCCAAATGGTTAATATGTATTAAGTAGTCAACTGAGAATTGTGGAAAATCCATGAGAAATGGAGTAAAATATGTAAGACCTAGGTAATTAATAAGTGGGTGATCTATGGTAAATTAGACTCTATGGAAAGGAAAAACACCCACCTTATCTGCTTCACGGAATTATGATATCTTGGGAGAGGACAATTGGAACTAGAAAACATCAATAAATGTCAACTATTTTCATTCTTGAAATGAATTTATTGTCTTTTGAAGATTTTACTGTCTTTTTCATTTCTCACTGGTTTATCTATCTCCTTTTCTTCAACTTCTGTAGCAGATAATTTATAATTTAATTGTATAATTCACTGTCTTGTTTTTACTGCTTCCTGGGCTTGTCTCTCCAAACTGGATGCAGACTGATTACCATACTTTTTTTTTCCTGTCCTCAATTCACCTAACATGGAACCGAGCCCATTTCTTATAGTCTCCCTCCTTTAGTTAATTTCTGTCCATATGTCCAAAAAGAGTCATGGGTCTCCTGCTCATGGTGAATGAATTGGGTTGGGTTATTTTTCAGAGCATTTGTTTCCCAGGTTGCAAAGGCAAGGAGACCCTGGCATTGGATCCAAGTTCCAAGTAACCAACTGGGTGTGAAGGTTAGTGACACTCGCAGAGACCCAACTATTCAACAAGAATGAAGACAAAAAGGTCAACCAAGACAGAAGGAAGACTGGAAATTAATTAGCTTATTAGTAACATATACTTACTGAGTGCTGCGGGAAACCCAAACCCATGGCAGTGGCCTTGATTTAGACATGAATCTTACCTTTTCAGAGATAAGGCAAGAACATCCTCTTCTCTCATAATTATTTTGCACAACACACTGCTAGTTTGTTTTGTAATTTTTTTTCTCATGCATTATTCTATCCAAGAGAAACCCATGTTTAAAAATTTAGAAGATTGTCACTCACATCTTTCCCCCAACTCAAGCCAGATGTAAACTTCCCTCTGGGAGTAGGCAGAAAGGAGTTCCTTTCTCGGGATCACATTTGGTTTATAGAGATGTGAGTAGATGCTTTCCCCAGAGCACAGAAGCCAAACTGGAAGACTCATTCAGCAGGATGTGTCCTTTGTCTGCTTTGGAAATAAAATATGTTCACAAGATGAAATGGTTTATCTTGATCCAAAACTTCTTGATTTGCAAGTTGGAAGGCTCAAAATTTCCTAAAGGATTGTAATATACAAGAATCCCAGTTTTCTCCTCAGGGTCATTGGTCTTGTATGCTAGCATTCCATTATTGAGACTCCAAGGCCTTTGCCAGGAGAAATATTTTTCAAGTCAGAAACTCCATCAACTAAGTAATAAAGTTCTCTATTTTATTTTTGTTTCATGGAACAATAGGATGGGCCTTTTCTCCTATGGATGTAAAATATAGAACTCTAAAAAAGGAAAGAAAATTAAAGGAGTAAAATCTCAACACTGGAACATATTTAGTAGACATTATACATTTCTGTGTTGTATGGACCTTAATAGATGGCAGTCTTTCTTATTTTAAGAATTATATATACATTCCCTACCTACTTTATTGAGAACTTAAGGTCACTTTTATAAAGACCTTCAGTAAAATAGAAATAATATCAATAATCTAATATCAAAAATATTTAAAATACAAAAATAAAGAGCAATAAAGCTCATGAACATCTATACAACGATTATAGCTGAATGGAAAATTAGGCATTCAACTTCCTCATTCACAAAAGACAGAGGAAAGGAGACACAGTCAGTTTGTATTTAACTTTCTCCATATCAAAAAGTCTTAAAAATTTTTTTTAGGGAGGGGGCAATGTTTTCAGAAATGAGATCATAAAAACAATTTCTCATGTGGGGTTTCAAATTCTGCTGTGCATTTATTGGCTGTGTGAACTCTACAACTTACTTAACATCCCTTGCTTTTGTTTCTTCAAGTGAAAATGGAGGTAATAATATAACAAATTCATAAGGTTATTAAGAAGATTAATACGTTAATATGGGTGAAATAGAATAGTGCCTGACACACAATAATTGCTATGTAAGTATTTACTAAATAAAATACAGAAAACACATAGAGATGTAATGAACATCTTCAGTAATGTTCCTCCAAAAAATGCAACAGTAAGGATTGCATATGGAAATCATGTGTAGAGGCCCTTCACAGAAACTGGGATCACAGTAACAAATCCCAGCCTAGTGAAAGTATTAGTTGTAAGGTACTTTAAAAAAATGCATTCCAAGTATATAGCTTTCTCATGCTCTGGCAAAACCCAGTGATGAAAAATAGCCTCTCTGTCACATTAGATTTTAAGCCAAGCTTCATGGTATCCCATTAAGATATAAAGTCTGCCTTGAATCTGAAAAGTTTCCTGTTAATCTGTTTTAGAAATCGATCTTCCAAAACAAATCAATTGATATGTCTTACAAACCAATTTCCATTATGAAGGAAGGAAGAAAAGAACAAGGAAGGAAGGAAGGAATGGAATGGAAGGAAGGAATGAAGGAAAAAGAAACGAGAAGTTAAAATCAAGTGTGAGAATGTGTCTTTGATTGCTTACATAGTATTTTTTTCTCTCTCCTCACTTACTAACCAAACCTGAGAATTAACCAAATCCAATTCAGTTATAAATTCTGATTATCCAATCATAGCAATTCCATTTCACCTTACCATTTATTGATTAAGGGTCGAGCATGAACACAGCTCTGGCCTAAGAAATGTGAGGGGAAAGTCTGTTGTGGGATTTCAGGAGAAAGTTTCCTCTCTCTTAAGGATACACCAGAAAAATTCTCTCTTCACCATCTTGGATCTTCTTGTATCTGCATTTGACCTGGAACTGCTGCATTCACCTTTCAGTAGTAAGGGAAGCCAGCTTGAGGACAGAACCAGGAGACTACATTCCTGTAGAAACACAGAAAGAACCCAGGTCCCTTCAGACATTGTTAAGTCATTAAATTACCTGCCCTGGCATCACACTAACTCTGAATTTGTTATGTGAGATAAGTCACCTCATTGTATAATCCTGGGGAGCTGAGTTTTCTTTTACTTGCAGACCAAAGCTTTCTAAATTTAACCAATGGTTCTGATGTTTAAAAAATGAGAAATTATTGTTATTATTATTATCTCTTAACAATGTGCTCATCAGTTAATTCTGCACAAGTATCGACTTTTTGAGAAAAGTGTTGGAAAACACCCTAAACAGAATTAGCAAGAAGTTGGGATACGGGAACTATTTGAGAGAGACTAAAGTAAGGTTATTTCAACTGATTACAGATATAAAAAGAAAGAAGATAAACAATAAGAAAAAAACAACTGGAAGGCACTCTGAAAAGGAAACAAAAACCCTCATATAAGAGAGAAGTTGAAATATAGACATTTTTAGTTGTTGAGAGCTCAGACTCCTGACAGAGTCTCACTGAAAGAATTAGTAAATGATGTACTTGCGTAAGATGAGATTTTTTTATATCAGAAAATACTTTATTTTTTTAAATTTTATTTTATTTAAATCAATTAACATATAGTGTATTATTAGTTTCAGAGGTAGAGTTCAGTGATTCATCAGTTGCATATAACACCCAGTGGTCATTACATCAAGTACCCTCCTTAATGTCCATCACCCAGTTAGCCCATCCCCCACCCAACTCCCCTCCAGCAACCCTCAGTTTGTTTCTTATAGAGTCTCTTATGGTTCGGCCCCCTCTCTGATTTCATCTTATTTTATTTTTCCCTCCCTACGCCTGTGATGCTCTGTTTTGTTTCTTTCTTTTTTCTTTTTTTCAAAGATTTTATTTATTCATTTGAGAGACAATGAGATAGAGAGAGAGCATGAGAGGGGGGAAGGTCAGAGGGAGAAGCAGACTCCCCGCCGAGCAGGGAGCCCGATGCGGGACTCGATCCCGGGACTCCAGGATCATGACCTGAGCCGAAGGCAGTCGCCCAACCAACTGAGCCACCCAGGCGCCCCTCTGTTTTGTTTCTTAAATTCCACATATGAGTGAAATCATATGATAATTATCTTTCTCCAACTGACTTCTTTCACTTAGCATAATGTAAGATGAGACTTAAACCAGAAAGGAAGGAGTAGGTT
This sequence comes from Leptonychotes weddellii, assembly GCF_054177405.1. Taxonomy (NCBI): domain Eukaryota; kingdom Metazoa; phylum Chordata; class Mammalia; order Carnivora; family Phocidae; genus Leptonychotes; species Leptonychotes weddellii. The sequence continues at coordinate 142,273,503 of NC_138372.1, forward strand.
GCAAAAAACAAAGGAAAACAAAGATATTGGTAAACGTGTGGTAAAAAGAATTGGTGAAAAAATTGGTAAAAAGATATCTTTTTATATAATCAGTTACAATCTAGTAACATTTGCTCAGGGTCCATGGAAGGAATCTATATTTATGTTGTGTTTGTCTCATACCTGTCAGAGGTGACTTTTTTAGAGCTTTGCCAAAATTTCTAATAAGGTGCCTGTATAGCTGAGAGAGCCCATCACATGCTCTCTATCTTAAATAAATATTCACTTAGCATGTAAAGAAACCGATTTCTTAACACAAAGCTGGAAATAGAATTTGTAGGTTGAATTCCTTATTTTCTTCCAGTACATATGTTTTGTGACTTATAGGACAATAAGTAACGTTTATACAGCCTGTGATAAACATTTTTTTAATATTTTGTGAGCTTCACAAACCTTATGGTTGAAGTTATATGCCTAAATGACAAAGAGACATTGGGGAAAGAGACATTTTATATTTAAACTTTAATATACCACGGAAAGTCATTCTGCCTTCTTAAATATAAGGAGAAAAACCAATCATTGTCATAAAATTCATCAGATCATGTAGTTTTGAGCTTAAACACAACCCATGCTCCAGCTGGCTAATCTCTAATGGTATTCTTTGTATGCAGAACTCATGTGGTCACTGGAGTGAGATTTTTAACCTTCTCTTTCCTATCTTCCTACTTCTAACATGTACTCGAGTACTGTCAACAAGATAATTCATCCATCAAGATTTCTCATAAAATTCTAAATTACATTTCTAAATTTACATAATTTGCATTTAAAGTTATAGTTTCTGATTTTCACAAGGCTCAGAACTTTCTATGAGAGCTCAGACTGTGTCCATTTCTAAAGTTTGATGTAACCCGGTATGGCCTTGAAGTGAAGGGAGACTTCAATAGTTTCTGTCCATGTTTCCAAGTTTACTGCTCTGAATTTTATGGATTTGTTGCTGGAATAAATGAAGTTCTTTTTTTTTTCCTCTCCATATATTTTCTATTAGTTTCTCTTTGTAACAAACCTTTTGATTTTTATATATTTCATAGCTGATCTTATTAAATGCTTTTATTTCTAATAATAGAATTTCAAGAGATTCTTTTGGGTTTTCAAACTGATTGATTTTTTTTAAAATTCAACAATTCTGTATTCTTGGTTACTCTTTTTAAGTATGTACGGTTCTAATTCCAGAAGCAGCATCCAGGTCACTGGTAATCAGCATTGACTGTGTTTTTCAAAGGATATGGATTTGCATTCCAGCTCTGTAATTCCCTAGCGTTGTCACTCCCAACCTGGAAAAGTGACTTACTCTTTCAAGTCTCAGTTTCCTCATGGGTAAACTGGGGATGATAATACCTTGTTGTCAGAAGCAAATGAAATAACACAGGTAAAAATTTGAGAGGGTTCTTGACACATAGTAGATACTCAAAACATAGTAGCTACTATTATTTTTACATAGGTATAAGGTCCTTAATAATATATATTAATTTTGATAGAAGAAACTTTTGTCTTATTTCTAATTCTAATGGGGAGGTCTCTACTGTTTTGCTCTTATTTATGGTATTAGCAGTTTGAGATAATCTCAGGATGTCGGAATAGGAACTGAAGCATAAGGGCATTTGTGAAAAGCTTATAATAGAAGTTACCAATGTAATTCTATATTTTTCCTTCATTACTGCATAACAGGTAAGGAGGTAGAGTTTAGTTGTATCTTTAAATTTATTGTTTATAGGATGGGAGAGTATCGAATCTGGATTCAATCGAATATAAAATTCTTCAGGATTAAATGAAGAGATAAAAACCGTCATAAATATTTTAAAATCAACTTTATTGGGGTATGATTTACACACAATAAAATTGCTGCTTTTAGGTTTACGTTTTATAAAGTTTGGCAAATATATATGCCATAATGTCACCACTATAATAAAAATACAGAATTGTGGTGGGGCACCTGGGTGGCTCAGGCAGTTAAGCGTCTGACTCGATCTCAGCTCAGGTCTCAATCTCAGGGGTTGTGAGTTCAAGTTGACTTGAGTTATCCCCCTAACTTGTGTGAAATTACACAAAAGTTTCTTGGTGGGTGAGCATGTTTTAAATCCGGAAAGATTTAGAATTAAATACATAAATGTCTGAGAGAATCAAGTCCATGCCATTGATCATATTTTTTTGGCAGTCTGTGTATATTTGTGATTTTATATGGCAGCAATGTTTTAGATAATTTGACATATTAGAAAATGGGTTAGTCATATATTTCATATTGATTTATACTTGTGATTTATATAGAGTTTTGAAGCACTTAGAACACAAGGCTCACCATATATGTTCAAATTATCAGATATATAAGTTATTTAAGTACTTGGAAATAATTTGTTTATTAATTCAGACAACCCAAGTACTTAGAAAGAAAGTATAAATTTAATGAAATTGTAAATGAAACCAAATATTTTCCAAAGGCAATTAGGTGGTTGGTAAAATTTGCTATAATTTTAAATAGAATTATATGAAATGTAACTCAAACAAAAGCTTCTTAAAAGAGATGATATGTTCTTGTATTCGTAGCTTTAATGAAATGAGAACTTTTAAAACAAAGTAAAACTATGAATTGACTTTTCTGCATACAAAACTATCCTAAAAGTTACCCCCAAAATCTTATGTGACATGTAAGTAATAAAAATAACCCAGTTGTTAAAAAATGTTTTCTGTTTTACCTAGTATAATACCTATTTAATGTTTACCTATATTAAACCTTAAGGCATGTGTTCAAATCTTTTAAATTCCCTGTGCATAGGCAGTGCTTGGTCTTCACTTAGAGGGTTTTGGGTGGTGGTGATAAGCTTCCTGTACAAAAAGCAGAGAAAAGGCACTAGTTGATTGGCACGACTGATGGGAGAATGCCTCCAGTTACCCACAACAAATAGTGCTGATTCACCATAAAGCCCACTGTACATTTTTTCCCTAAAAGAGATACATACTGAGCTTCAATTTTAAGTAGGCTCCACGACCAGCATGGAGCCCAGCACAGGGCTTGAACTCACAACCCTGAGATCAAGACCTGAGCCAATATCAAGAGTCAGAAGGTTAACTGATTGAGTCACGTAGGTGCCCTGTATTGACCCTCAATTTTAGATTATAGAATTAGTTCTGAAGTGTTGCTAAAATGTTGGACCCAAAGCAAGAGAACTCAATAAATTGCTATTCCAAGAGTTTCTTTCCCAAAAGGCTGTTACTCAAAGATCCAAAGTTGTACTAATAATATACTGCAGGCTTCATGGGTAAGTACCCATTCAACAGGCATTCATTGGGTACCCATTATGTGACAAGCACTGGAAATGCAGAGATGAGGACCTGGATGTCCCCTTCCCACCAACCTTTAGATAGAACCCTCTAGATAGAAGGTAAACAATTAAAGAAGCGATATAAAGTACAGTGTGATAGGAGCATCCCTCAGGGTGAGGGAACACATTGTAGGGATCCCCAATCTAGCCTGCAAAGGTATAGAAAAAGTTTCAACAGATATTAACCTTGAATAGTAAGTAGGAGTTATGTTTGCTTATTTTATTTCATAGGAAGGAAAAAATTATAAAGATGACATTTCAATGAACTCTAAGGCTGCTTTGGACACTGTCAAGCAAAAGGAAAACATGCCAAAAATAAATTCCTCCTTCGGCATCATGGTAAAAGTGGAATTAAATATATTTTCATTATTGGACTGACAAAGCTCAAATTTTAGATTTTAATGGGAGAATAAATAAGTTGTACCTTTCCTGCACTGTAACTGAGTAGGACAAAAGGTTGGGGAGGACTGGGCATGCATGGCAAGAACTAGAATATATAACCAGTGTCCTAGTTTTTCAGAAACCTGGAAGCTCATTGTTCGGTGATGATCCAAATTGGACAACTGGTACAATGTGAAACTTCTCCCTGATGATACACTATGCTCTGGTGGAAATTCTACAAAGTGCCATAATCATGTCAGAGTCTAATAAAAGTGATCAGAGTTTTTGGCACAGAAGTATAAAATATCAAAGCACACAAATCTAAGGGCTAAATTTAACATCTCCTATGCTCTTTGAATCTAAAAATATAAAGAACAAATAACATCCCAAAGAGTGAGACAATGCATTCATGGAATTTTACATCTGGGCTTCAAACAATCAATTTTTATTTAAATTTTATTTGATTCTTCTTTAATTTAAACTTAAATTTTTAAATTTTCTTGTATATATTGAATAATCAATAGATAATTTTTAAGACCTTTTTTAAAAAGAGGTGTTCTATGTCAATGTTAGGAGCATTTCTTTCTGCTTAGGGTGAGATAATTTGTTACATTCATAAAAGTTGACATGCTCTACAGTGTCCTAATCTATGCCTCATTAAAAAGACATGCTTTCCAAACTGTTTTGTAAAATCCTTATGAGTCATTGAATGTTTAATTGCTGAGCCTGGCCTGTGATATATATGAGATGCTCAATTAAAGTTTGTTTAATCGGGGCAGCTGGCTGGCTCAGTAAGTAGAACATGCGACTTGATTCTTGGGGTCATGAGTTCAAGCTCCATGTTGGGGGTAGATCTTACTTAATTTGTTTAATTACATGTAATTGTGTTATGTTGAACTTGTGTTGCCTTGCATTGAATTGGTTTGGACTAAGTTGAGTTGCATTTGGAATAAATTGACTTGGATCACAGGGAATTGAGGTGCACTGAAATGAATTGAACAGAATGGGCTAGACTGAGAAAGAACTAAGGGGCCATGGCCACAGGATGAGTAAATAAGCAAATATACAATATAAAACAGTATAATTGGTGTTGTAACAACTGGAGAACGATTCACACTGTGGGCTATGAGATCACTACATTCTAAAATTGTGCATTGTAATGGCCTTGGGAAGTAGTAGGAATAAATACTAAGTCCTAAGCCAGGACTACCACCTATGATTGTGCCCTACACAAAGGTCACTGATGTGCAGGGTGGTGAGTAGTAACCCTCTCTGTGTTACACTAACCAAGATATTGGCCTTCTGAGATCTGTCTTCTGACATTCCCGGAAAGAATTTTCCAGCTCAGTTATATTGTCACATAGGTCAGAGCCATGAAGAGTATTGACTGAAATAATTATTTTAAGTGAGTGAACAACTTGATCTTATTTTCTTTTTGAAATCAATATGAAGAAGAGTTGAAAAGCTGGAAGACCATCTAACCGTTAGTTCAATAACCTTTTTGGGGTGTTTGCATCAGAGAATTTATTTCTCCCATCTTTCTGGTTGTTAAATTTCATTTTATTTGCTGGATCTTCTTCCTACAGTCTACCTTCTAAATGTTGGAATTCCTCAAGGATCCATCTGAAATCAGCTTACATTCTCTCTCTACACTTAGTCCTAAATAGTCTCCTTCATCTTCTGGTTTTATATACTATCTGGTGGTCTTCATGCCCCTGATCCTAACCTTATCCCTATGCTCCACTCACGTTTTTCCAACTACCAACTCATCTTCATTTGAATGTCTCCCAAGAAACTCAAGAATAAAATGTCCCAAATTGAAGTCTTGATTTATTTTCTCATTGAAATCTCTTCCTTCCTGTGTCTTTCCAATTCCACTGAATGCCATTATCATATATCTAATTCCTTATGCCTCAGACCTGTGAAGTCACTTTTGATCCCGCCCTTCTTGCAAACCTTATTCTCTATTTTCAATCCCCATAAAGGCAAGTGGTTTTCAAAATGGGATCTGAGAAAAATGGGTCATTGCAAAATAAAAAATGCTTCATGGTCTATGCAGAAATCCATGTTATCTTTCCATATCCTAAGAATATATTGAGACTCTCCAAAAAAATGCATATGTTAAGGATATGAACACTTGTCAGGGCGCCTGGGTGGCTCAGTCGTTAAGCGTCTGCCTTCCGCTCAGGTCATGATCCCAGGGTCCTGGGATCGAGCCCCGCATCGGGCTCCCTGCTCCGCGGGAGGCCTGCTTCTCCCTCTCCCACTCCCCCTGCTTGTGTTCCCTCTCTCGCTGTATCTCTCTCTGTCAAATAAGTAAAATCTTAAAAAAAAAAAAAAAAAAGGATATGAACACTTGTCTATTTTTAGAAAAACTATGATATCTGTACAATTAGTCATTGTGCAAAGTGCTTGGGACCTCCTACTCCTACATATGCATTTTTTAAATCATTTGACCCTGTGATATTTGTGATTTATAATATGAAATCTATTATTTGGTCTTCTTGTCTTTTCTGGCACAGAGTTCCTAAAACCCTTGGAATTTCCTAAGTGAAGAGAGACAAAGGTGTTTCTTACTATGTTAATGAGCAGACTTAAGGATGGGGGCTGGCTGCCAGGAGAACCAGCTGTGTGATTAGAGTTGGAACTTTGAGTCCCACCCCCTGACCTCAGGGGAGAGGAGAAGGTAGGGAGATTGAATCCATTGCCAATGGTCAATGATTTAATCACTCATGACTACATAATGAAGCCTCCATAAAAACCCAAAGGCCAAGGTTTGGAGCGCTTCCAGGTTGGTGACTATATGGAGGTGCTAGGAGAATGGTGCTCTGTGAGAAAGCATGGAGGCTCTGAGCCCTTTCCTCATACTTGGCCCTAAGTGTCTCTTCCATTGTCTGTTCAAGTCTTATCCTTTGTAATAAACTGTATCTAGTAAGTAAAACGTTTCTCTGAGTTCTGTAAGCCACTCTAGCAAGTTAGTCAAACCCAAGGAGGGGGCCTCTGGGAACCTCTCATGTGTAGCTACTCAGTATGAAGGGTAGTTGACAATCTGGGCTTGTGAGAGAGTCAGTATGAAGTAGAAGGAGGGTTTCACTGAACCCCCGATCTGTAGCCAGTCAGTCAGAAGCACAGGTAAGGACCTGGGCTAGCCACTGGCATCTGAAGTGGGGGAGGCGGTCTTGTAGGACTGAACCCTTAACCTGTGGAACCTGATGCTACCTCCAGGTAGATCGTGTCAGACTTGCTTGTTAGTCTGGTGGGGAAAACCCTCCCCCTCCACGCATTGGAATTGAGTCCAGGAACCTAAAAGAAACTCAAAGAGGGTAATGCCAAATATCTGACAGAACTTTAGGTTACAGCACAGTAACTACTATGTAGAGGCCATGGTTGACAGCACATTCTCCAGCTTTACGAGGATACTCTTGTGTTTTCATGATGCTCCCTGTTTATTGCTACTAAGAAAAAATAATGCTCGTTTAGTACAACTACCCCCAGAGAGTAGGTTCTCATTCGTCTAACCTAGCATTTGGTCAATATAAAGTAATTGTTAAATTCTCTGACTACCAATTCAGTTAGCTGGTGAGGCCTGAAGTGCTGTAATTAACATCTATCATAAAAGTCCTAAGACTATTACTGGGATCTAAACTGTAGGCCTTGTGAATTATTCAAAGACTATTTAATAGTGACTTTGGTATCCCTGCCCTTTATTGAGGTACATTTTCCAGGTCAGACAGTGGGTCACAGAATGTGGTTTAGGAGCAGTGAAAGGCTGTTAAGTTTCTCTGTAGACTGTTTTCCTGCAGCATTCCTCTGTATAAAATGGTAGTGTCTCTACATATCATGTAATAATCATTGACATGGGGACAAGGACTCTACCATCCTGGGTACAGTGCTGCAATTACTGTTCTGTTCACTCATTACTCTGTCTGTTCTTAGTCCCATGTGACACTGTTCTTAGTCTCAGAGCCCTGTGACCTATTACTCTAGCATGAAGACTTGTTATGTCTTAGTATCTGATAGGACAACCCCTCTTTCTTTATACTGTTTTTTTCCACATTTCAATAAGAAATAGGTCCAATTTTCTTGCTTCTTTTCATGTCTCATAATTTTTGGTTGACTGCTAAGCATTGTGTGTAAAAGAACAGTGGAGAATGAAGTAAATGTTTACACCTAAAAAAGAGAACGTTCCTTCTGTCTGGCCACTAGGGTGGAGTCTGAGTCCTTGGAGACTGTGGGTGGACAGCAGCCTCTAGTGCTTGCGCCTGAGGGAGGTCTCTCTTACTTAGCTCACCTGTCCTCCTCCCATCTTTTTCCTGAGTTCCAAAAAAGGCTGGTGGCAGGGCAGCCTCCCTTCCTATCTGGGGGTCCTAGACCATCATGCCAGCCCACATTCAGGCTTTACAGTTGTGTTAGAATTTCCACAGACTTCTTTTTACTCTCTCCTGCTGTGCACCGAGAATTGCAGCAGCTATGGGTCCTGTCTCTCCTAGGAGGGGCTCATCGCTTTCTGGATTTTTGTTTGTTAGGTTTCTTTGCATCCTCAGCTATTGGCTGAGTTTAAATATGCAACATGATTTTCCAGATTGTTCTCATTATTAGGATGAGAATGCAGCATTCTTGCGATTTTCTCAATTGTGAGCTAAAGTGGAACTCCTTTATTGGTATTCATAACTCAGGTGGGCCCATATTCTTATCTAGTTTTGAAATCACCGTTACACCCTGCTCAGTTTACTGTTTTTAAATTTTCTGTAACAACTTGTGAAAAATAGGAATTCCCTGTTCCTTGAAAGTTTGCTAGAACTCATCTTTACAACTATCTCAGCCCTACTACTTGGGAGGTAGGAAGCCTGATTTACACTCCTATTTCTGTAATGCTTATTGAGCTGCTAAAATTTTCAGTTTTGTGTGTGTGTGTGTGAATGTGGTATGTTTAACATATTTTTACATTATATAATATTCCAATTTATTGGTATATATTTTTTAAGCCTCAGTTCTGGAAGATTGGAACACAGAGATAGACCAATCTAAGTCCCTGCCCTCTAGGAGCTAGTAGTTAAAAGAGGGAGAGGCAGACGTATTGCTACTTAGAACTACATGTAACTACAAAGACAGGCTGAGTAGTAGGCTTCACAGGGGTAGCAAAGAAATCACATCTCTGATGAATTTATCTCAATCTAAGGTCTTTACTTAATAAATAAGAAATTTAGCCTTATTGAACCCAAGGAGACTGTCCATGAAACAAAATTATAAGAGACTTGATATTTAAGCAAAGATGATCATTTTTTAATTCAGGGTAAGAGCTCTCCTTTCCAGTGATGGATAGCTGTTAATCTGCTAAGCAGACCACACTGTGTCCTAGTGCTGAAGTACCAGAGGAAGATAAATTAGCCATTAGCCTGAGGTGACAATGTGGCCACAAAGTAAATTATCTTTAAAAAATATTTATCTATGGTTATTTCCTTTTGAAATATTTTCATATTGTTTAGTCACATATCCTTTTTTTTCCACAAGCTTATCTTTCCACAAGTTTATTTTCTTAATCTAAGTAACCAGTTTTTGTTTTTATTAATCTTCTCTATTTTTCTTTAGTTCTTTATTTCTTTGATTTCTGCAATTGTTTCTTTGTCTCTTTGCATTTATTCTATTGATCTTTCTCCTAACTTTTGTTGGTTACTTAGCACTTTCTTTTAATTTAAAATTTAATATGAAAAACTTAACACATGTAAAGGTAGAATAATATAATATGCTCCAGTATACCCAACCAACTCTAAGTATGATCAGCTCATGGTCTCTTTTATTTCTTCTGTACCCACATCTATCCTCCCTTTATTATTTTAAAGGAAATCTTAAACATTACATCATTTTATTCAAAAGTTTGAGTGTCATTTCTAAAAGATAATGATGTTTTAGATACTTAAAATACCATTTTCACACATTTAAAAAAATCAAACTAATCCTGTAATATTATTAAATATCTAGTCAGCATTCTAATTTCTACATTCATTTCCTGTTATGTCTGAATCTGTACACTGTAATTGGCTAATATGTCTCTTAATTCTCTCTCTTTTTTTTTTTAAGATTTTATTTATTTATTCATGAGAGACAGAGAGAGAGAGAGAGGCAGAGGGAGAAGCAGGCTCCCAAGGAGCAGGGAGCCCGATGCGGGACTCGATCCCAGGACCCTGGGATCATGACCTGAGCCGAAGGCAGACGCTTAACAACTGAGCCACCCAGGCGCCCTCTTAATTCTCTTTTAATTTATAAATTCTTCCATCCTTTTTCTTCCTTGCAGTTTATGTGTTGAAGCAATCCAGTCGTTTGTCCTGTAACATCTCCCACAGTCCGGATTTTTTTTGTCCACACCCCGTGGTGTAAGGTGTTCTTCCATCACCTGCACCTATTTCCTGCTTCATGTGGTTGAATCTAGAGATCTAATCAGATTTCAAGTTGATTTTCTGGCAAGTAGGTGGTGCTGTATCCTTTCATTGGGAGGGGCATAATGTCTAACTGTCTGCCATTTAGTGAAGTTAGCAGTCACTGATGAGCATTGCCTACATTCACTAGTTCTTCAGAGTTTTTAAAGTGATGATATTCTAACTTTGTAATTTCTCCTTCATTTGGTAGCTTGAATAGTATTACCAAGGGAGACTTCCACTATCAGAAATTTGGTTATGTTGAGAATAATTCGATTTGCAAGCAGAGGTTACATGCTTGATTTTTTTTTTTTACTTATATAACAGTTTTCAACAATAATGAGTTGCTTCTCTACCATCCCCCAAAGATGACTACTGAATTTTTCATGTTTTATGAACATCTGGATTTAAACATATGATGTATTTACATCTATATTGTAATTATTATCCTTGTTGATGTTCAAAGTGTCCCTGCTGTGTCTAGTGGGAACCTCTTCAGAGCAGCTTCTGAGTCCTGTTGGTATGACCCTAGTCGTCTTTGAGAATTTTTTTCCTGTTTTTATTTTTTAAATTTTTTGTTTGCTTGTTTTGTTGGGGTGCTGTGGTTTTTTTGTTTTGTTTTGTTTTGTTTTGTTTTTGCAAAGAAGGTATCAAAATGGCTAGGTCATGAGAAAATGTTCCGGATTTACCTTGCACATATAGTCCCCAGATCCAGAATCAGCCATTTTCTCCAAAAACTGTGCTTCCCCTTAGTGGGAAATGGTATTTAGAAAGCAAACAAGCTGGGTGCTTTGGTTACTGTTTCTAGGCATTGTTAATGGACAGCATTTTTTGATAAACATTTTTGTGATCTGATAAACTTACTTAGATTATGTGTTTACTTCTAAGTTCTGCTTTAGCCATATACTACAAAGTTTTACTACTATTTTCACTATCATTTCATTGTAACTATTTCTTAATTTTCTTTATAATTTTCTTTTAATTGAAATGTTGTTTGGCAATATGTTATTATGTAGTCACTGAACATGTGCTTTTAAGCTCTTTGCTTTTAATTTCTCACTGTGTTGCCTTATGGTCAAAGAACATAGTTGGTCTGATATTGATAATTTGCAACGTATAGGGGCTTATGTCATCGCCTAATAACAGTCCATATTTATCAATGTTTTCATTTTGATTTAAAAAAGTATAATTCATTGGTCCTGATAATTTGGAGGAGAAGCCTAGGGGTGAATTCCCAAGAATGACTTCTCAGACTTCATCTGTTTTTACCTTATTCTTCAGCCCAGTGGAGCTTTTGTGCTGCCCAGTTGTTACCAGTGGATATAGACATCAGAGACCAGGGCCACTATTGCCACTGATATCTGTAATGAAAGGGCAGGCAATGATTTGGCCAAGGCATGTGGGAAGAAACTTTCTTCCAACTAAGCTTCTCCTTGCTGCTTCTGGTTGCCATCGCTCCCGGGATCCAGCTGCCCATCGCATACACAAACACCACACACACACACGCGCGCACACATATATACCACATACTCCACATCTGACTCCCCCACCCCCTACACACACACACACACACCATGCCACACACATCACGACACACCACACCAAGCACACCACACACATACATACCCTACCACACCACACATGCACATATACCATACACACCCCACACATACACACACACACAAACTTATATCACATACACCATATACCACACACCAGTTCAAGATAGATTTCAATCCGGCCTAAAGCTTTTATGGTTTCTTAGTTTCCTCTGGCTTCTATAGATTCTCCAGCTTTGATTTTGACTCAGTAGTTTATGCTAGCTCACCATCATGGCAAGAAGCAGAAGCTTCCTCATGTCCATTTGTAAGCTGTTATTGGGTTAACAGCATTTGAAAATTAAGTCAAAGGCAGCATCTAAGACATTAACCTCTTAACTTAAATGTTATGTGAAATGGCCTTGAAAGCCACATCAATCTTAAGTCTCTTGATTTAGGGAGACAGGGGACTCAGACTTCTGTGAAGTCATAAAAATCTTCAGAACTACAGTATTTCCAGAAGCTTTTAAGAAGGAAAAAAGAAGACAGCAAAATTAGAGATGTGAGCCTTTGTGTCCATGAAAAGATGTTTTATTTAATGGGGGGCGGGGGGGGGCAACATTGTGGAAGAGAAACAAATTTGAAATGTTCTAATAGTAAGTGTTAAGAAAGATCTAGCCAGGGAGACCCTGGGTGGCTTAGTTGGTTAAGCAACTAACTCTTGACCTTGGCTCAGGTCGCGAGCTCAGGGTCCGCAGATGGAGCCCTGCGTCTGTCTGTTGAGCCCTGTGCTCATCAGGGAGTCTGCTTCTTTCTCTCTCTCTTCCTTTGCCCCTCCTCTCACGTGCTCTCTCTCTAAAATAAATACTTAAATCTTAAAAAAAAGAAAGATCTAGCTAGGCTTTCATTATATACTTAGCTAAATTTCCTAATATTATTTATTGAACCGGGGCGCCTGGGTGGCTCATTTGTTAAGCGGCTGCCTTCGGCTCAGGTCATGATCCCAGGGTCCTGGGATCGAGCCCCGCATCAGGCTCCCTGCTCAGCGGGAAGCCTGCTTCTCCCTCTCCCACTCCCCCTGCTTGTATTCCTTCTCTCGCTTCTCTCTCTCTGTCGAATAAATAAATTTAAAAATATATGTATTATTTATTGAACAATGCATTCCTCTCTAATTATGCTATGATTCTTTCTTTACCATATAGCAAGTTCTTATATGATTACTAAAATTTATTTTAGACTGGTCTATTTAGCTGATATACCTATTGAACCATTCATACCATTGTTTAAATCAGCCATAAAACATATTTTAATATGGCAAGTCCCCCCACTTTATTATTTTCAAAATATCATTCATTTTCTTTCTCATCCATTTATTATTCCAGAAGAAAAACATCAGGAACACTTTGTCTTTAAACTTCTCAGTTAAAATAATTTCTTTCTTTATAGTATTAGTAGTAATTTCCATAATGATTAACACTTTGTCTATCAGTTTTAGTCTATAAGATGTTCCAGGTGCTTTTTTTGCAATATATTTCTTCCTTTCAAAAATTAGTTTAGTCAGATAAAATTATAGCCATTTTTAAGTGAGGAAACAAACGTTCAGAGAAATAAGTAGCTTGTTCAAGGTCACAACACTAGTAATAGAAGAAATAGAATTTAAATCCAGATATTTTTACTTCAAAGACGTTGTAGTCTTCCTTGCACTGATTCACACTGTACTTTTCAACTGGTAAAATAAATAATTGCTTTATTAACTTATTTTGTAAGGTATATTTTTAAAATGAAAGACAGTTACACTTAAAAAAAGAGAGAGATGGCTGAAGGAAGGACTGGTTGAGAAGGAAGTGTCTGAGAATGGGTCTGAGTTCAATGCCATTGTCAAGCAAATGCTACATGTCTCAAGGACAGCAAACATGCCCATTAAGTATATCTAGTATATCCAGTTGCCATGCTCCATTCCCTGATCTCTTTTCAATGGCCTTTGTCTCTTGCTCCCAAATTCCATTTATATATGCTTGGTTTGATTAAAAAATCCAGAGGTAAATAAACATAATGATGACTGAAGAATAAAGATAATAAGTGCTATCATTTTCTAAGCCATACCGTGTGCCAACTCTTCAACTAATTACTTCATCTAATCCTTATTTCTCTCAATTTACACATGAGGAAACTCGGCCTCAGGAAGACTAAGTAATTTGACAAAAAATAAAAAAATAAGTAAAAAGTCACAGCTACTAAGTTGTGGAAATGGAATCCAAACCAATATCTGACTTTTTTCCAATTGCCTTAGCATGAAAAAAGTTGGGGTAAAATGGTGAGATTATCAACTATAAGTCAAGTTGTAAAGGCCTATCTAACCCATCAGCTTATTTTGAGACACTTCCAGTCCCAGGAAGTGACAAAAAACCAAGCTGAGTGCTGAGTCTTCCTCTCATGTTTCCAGGCAAAACAGTAGCCAAATCCAGAGGTCTTCTTGCTCAATAAAAGGGAAAAAACAAATGAAGAAATCTGGAGCCAGAATGAGCAATTAGCTAATGGTGCATTTATGTGCAAGTAGGATGTGATCCCTTCTTATGTTCTCAAGAGGAACTTGTCTTTATTTGCCTAAGAGCACTTTTTTCCCCATATCTAAACTCTAGAAACACTAGATCTGACCAACATAAGCTATATTTGTAATTTCCTAAATAAATACCAAAGTTAGATAGGAGTCAGGGTGGCAGGAAGGATACCACTCCAGCTGGTTACAAGAATACATTTTTTTCTGCAGACCTAGCAATAATTGCTCAACAGTCCTTCCCCCATTAGACTGCAAGGTCCTTAAGAGCAGCAGTAATAACAATTAACAGTTGTTCACATTGTGCTTTCTCAAGATAGGCTATCATACTGAATCCTTACAACAGCTCTGGGAGGTCGAATATATTATCATGGACCTTTTGAAGTTGTTACAAATGCAGTACAGAGAATTCAAAGCAAACTGCCTGAAGTCACAAAGGTGGTGAGTGGCAGGTTGTATTTGAATACAGTGAATAAGCTGGGGAACACGCTGGGGTCTCTGCAACATAGCAAAGTAAGAAAGAGAAGGAAGCTAGGACTGGGCCATCATGAGCAGAGCTACTACCTGTGGGAGGTTGGCTCTTGGCAAGGGGAGATGGTTGTCAGGGAATGTACCTAACATGGATATAATTTGGATCATTTTTCCTTCAGTAAAGTATTTAGTAAAACTTCTGGTGTCATGCTTACCAGGGGCTAACATAGTATCTGCAACATGGTAGACACAAAATCAATATTTAATGAACAAATCAGTTTGGCATAGTTGCAATAATGCAAATGGAGACCCTAGTAGAGTCTCGCTACATATGGACTTTGTGTGAACCCTGTGTGTCTTCAGCATGGTCGAGCGCATAGTAGGACATACGAAGGGTTTTCCTGTTGAGAAGATTTGGAACATACAAGAACAAGTGTTAGGAAAGGAGTGGGCACAAATGTCAAGCTGGGAGCTTACTAGTATATAGTAGTGATTAGGAAATGGAGAAAGAAAGGGTAGAAAATGAATTTAATGACTTTGCAAAGCTTGAGGAAATTAGACAAGTAGCTAAAGAATATAAACACATTAAATATAGAAAAGAATTAAAAAAACAAAACAAGATTTAACAGTGTGTTACTCTTCTGTGGCTGCTGTAACAAGGTACCAAATGGGGTGGCTTACCCATAGCAATGGAGTGTCTCACAGTCCTAGAGAGTAGAAGTCCAAAATCCAAGTGTCAGTGGGGCCAGGCTCTCTCTGAAGGCCTTAGGGAAGAACCTTCCTTGCCTCTTCTAGCTTCTGGCGGTTGCTGGCAATTCTGGATATACAGTGGCTTGTAGACCTATCACTCCAATCTCTGCCTCCATTGTCACCTAGTTTGGGGTACTTTGTCAGGGCAACTCCAGGACACTAGCACAGACTTTGGTACTGAGTAGTGATGTGCTACTGTTGCAAATAATTTAAAATGTGGAGGTGGCTTTGGGATTGGGTAATGGGTAGAGCCTGGAAGAATTTGGAAGCACATAACAGAAAAAGTTTAGATTACCTTGAAGAGACATGTGAAAAAATGTCTAATGTTTGGGAATGTCTGTTCTGTCCAGTCCCACCATTATATTTTGGAAGCAGATAGCCTATTTTCTAGTTTTACACGTCTACAGATAGACAAGAGATTCTCCCTCAAGACTGCAGCGTCAACTGCCTGAGTTTTCAGACTGCTGGCCCGCCCTACAGATTTCAGACTTGCAGTCCCCATGATCACAGGAGCTAATTCCTTTAAAAATAAGTGTACATATACATATGTATCTACCTGTGTGTATACCAGTGTGTGCACATGCGTGTGTGTGTACATATATGTGTATATGTATATGCATGTATATATAAAGTCAGTGTACACACATAGAATCTCCTATTGGCACTGATTCTACAGAGAATGCTGACTATTACAAACAGCAATAAAAGAAACCTGCTTCATACCTAAATTAGCATTATACTTAAGTTAGTTCATTGAGCAATGTTAGAATTGATCGTTTAACATGTTTGATTTCTTCAAAGCTTTAGGAAATACAGGGATACATGTTAATTGCTAGCGTAAAAAATATTTTTGTAGAAGAGTTGGGAAAAATAAGTATAAAGGTTAATTGTACCTAATTAAAGCTTTAGCAATATATGCTTTTATATATTTTCTTGGTCTGATGAAAAGGCAGATAGTTAGATATAGTATATATATATATATATCCCAAAGATAAGATATGGATGCCTAAGTCAGGGCTTCATTAAATATTTAAATATAAATATTAATTGGTGAGGTTGATCATTTTCACTTGACTACAAACAATACAGCAAGTTATTTTCTCTCTTCCCTTTGACTGTGTCTCTTCTCTCCTTAAAAGACACAATTCATTTCTAGATTTTTAATAAGTATACACTATGATTGAAGATTCCATGTGATACCAAGGAACTTATGTTTACATATATTTAAATATATTAAGCTTATTAACTTTACACATAGTGCACTCGTATTAAACTGATACATTATTCTCTTACAGCTAATTTCAGAGCTTCATTGAAAAGTTTAAAAAGTTTAAAGCTCAACCCAACATGGGCAGATCAGTAAAGAAAAAAAATCTTGATTTTTGAAACTAAGATTGAGTATATTATATACCTTGAAAGTGATTTCCCTGCAATATGCATCGCTCTATGGGGCCATTTCCCAGGGGTGTCTTCATGTGTTCTATTCGCCTGCATTCTTTTGTTCCTATTTTAAGGTCATGTCTGAAAATGGTAGTGGGATTGGGTGCAGCAGAAGTGAATGTGAAAGAAATTAGCCATAGCTACCGTCACATGTGCTGTAGAAAGTTTAGGACATGGGAGTTCTGCTCTCTGGAAGTTGAATGAAAGGGGAGCCTGGTACTCTCATAGCCTGTGGACACAGCTACCAGAAAATCCAGCTGGAAGTTTACTAAAAGAAAGGACTCCTGCCAGTATCCTTGGTTGTCAGACTATTTTACTGAAAATAAACACAATTCAATATATATGATGTGGAAAGAGAAGTCATACATGCATCAAGTTCTCATGTATCGTATCTGTTTTTAGAAAGCACACCCAGGTCTACTTGGGTGTCTTCTCTTGTTCCCATTTAAATTCTAGCATTGAACAGCACTGTGGAATGAATGGGAATTTTTTGCTCCATTAAATTTCTGGGGTGTTCATGGAGGTTCCCCCCCACTGGCTGATTCTCGAATGTTTCCAGCCCTGAATGAGCTCCGGTGGTGATTTAGCTCACAGCTCCCTGTAGTTGTTTGTTCTCTGTAGATCTACTTTGGCTTAATGGAGACTTGCCCTTATGAATACAAAGCTTCTATTGTAGATGAAAACTCAAGGGGACACAGACCGGTTTCGGCCACTATTTCTCTGAAAGTTCTCTTATTTCTTATTATCCTACTTTGCAAAGTCCAGCTACTCTATCATCTTTTACTTTTATATCTGTCTTCTGACCTCAGCAACCCCACAGTGCTCTGTTTGTGGTCCTCCACCTATGCAGCCACAGGAAGTGTCCCCAGGGAGAGAGATTTCATCATCCTGGGGCGCACCTCACTTGAGTTCATGCTCTTGGTAATCGTAAGTCTGCACCGCCAGTTTTCCAACATCTAAAATAGTTATTTTGTATATTCGCTTCAGTGATATAATTGTTTTTGGCAGAAGCCTGGACCATTACAAGCTACTCTATCATGGCCAAAAGAAGGATTCTCTGAGAACATGTTTTAAATTTGTTTCTTGCCTTGGGAGTAACTGGAACATCCAGTTAGTATAAATTTAAATTTCAACCTGGAAATAATTTAATTTGACTCCTACAGTCTCAACCAAAACAGGATATCTATCTTGTCCTCTTCCTGTGTTGACTGGAACATTATTATTTCTAGAATATTCTCTCACTGAACATGTAAACTTTCAGCAGGGGAGGTCTTTTTTTTTTTTTTCTTCATTTGTTGATGAGGGTTAAAACCTAAATCCCTAGATGATAGAGTCTGGATTTCCCTTCCATGATAGTCAGTTTCATTACATAGTTGCTCTGATTTTAAGTTTCTTCTCCATTTCTGGCCCCTGTTTGTATTTTGAGTTGAGTTATACCTTTAAAAGAATATTTATTACAAATGGTCAGGGAATGGGGAAAGAGGGACTCTCGTGAATTGCTGGTTAGAAGTGTTAATTTTTCAATTCTTTAGGGGAAAATTTTACAAAATCTATCAACCTTTCAAAGGTATATACACTATGATGCCAAAATTTATTGCAGCACAATTTACGTTAGCAAAAGTTTTCAAACAATTTAAAGTCAGTCATTACAGAACTGGTTAGATACCTTTTTATAGGCATATGATGTTAGCTTAAAGAAAGAACGAAGATATTTTATGTTAAGATGTGAAACTATCTCTAAAATCTATTGGTAAGTGAAAAAAGCACAATGAATTATAGCCTGCACATTTTGTGTTCTATCTGAATAAAAACACAGTACAGTTGACCCTTGAACAACATGGGTTTGAACTATATGGGTCCATGTACACCCAGGTTTTTTTTTTTTAAATAAATACAGTATGGTACTATAAATATGTTTTCTCTTTCTTACAATTTTCTTTTTTAATTGAAATATAATTAACCAGTATCATATTTGTTTCAGGTGTACAATATAGTGACTCAACAATTCTTTAAATTTCTCAGTGCTCATCAAGATAAATCAACTCTTAATCCCCATTATCTTTTTCACCCATCCACCTGCCCACCTCCCCTTTGGCAACCACCTGTTCTCTGTATTTACGAGTCTGTTTTTGTGTTTGTCTCTTTTTCTCTTTGTTTGTTTTGTTCTTAAATTCCACATATGAGTGAAATAATATATTTGTCTTTCTCCGTCTTACTTCACTTAGCATTATACCATCTAGGTCTATCCATGTTGTTTCAAATGACAACATTTTATTCTTTTTTATGGCTGAGTAATATTACACACACACTCACACACATCTTTATCCCTTCATCTACCTATGGACACATGGGTTGCTTCCATATCATGGCTATTATAAATAAATCTGCAATAAACATAGGGGTACATATATCTTTTCAAATTAGTATTTTCATATTCTTTGGGTAAATACTCAAAAGTGGAATTACTAGATCATATGGTAATCCTATTTTTAATTTTTTTAGGAACTTCCATATTGTTTTGCATAGTGGATGCACCAGTTTGCATTCCTACCAATTGTGCCTGAGGGTTCCTTTTTCTCCACATCCTCATCAACATTTGTTATTTCTTGTTTTTGATTTTAGCCATTCTGACAGGTGTAAAGAGATATGTCATTGTGGTTCTTATTTGCATAATTTGTGATGTTGAGCATCTTTTCATGTGTCTATTGGCCGTCTGTCTTCTTTGGAAAAATGTCTATTCAGGTCCTCTGCCCATTTTTTAATTGGACTATTTGGGAGGTTTTTGGTGTTGAGTAGTAGGAGTTCTTTATATATTTTAGATATTAACCCCTTATCCTTGTGATTTTCTTCACAACATTTTCTTTTCTCTAGCTTACTTTATTGTAAGAACTTGGTATATAATACAAGAACATAAAAATAAATGTTAATCAATTATTGATGTTATCAGCAAGGCTTCTATTCAACAGTAGGCTATTAGTAATTAAGTTTTTTTGGGGGGTCAAAGTTATATATGAATTTTTGACTGCATAGAACTTCATGTTCCTAACCTCTGCATTGCTCAAGGGTCAACTGTATATAAATACTTTACTTTTATATGCATAGCCTATATCTAGAAAGATGCATGATGATCTGGTGGTTTTTATGATTTCTGTGTAAGAAAGCTGGGTAGATAGGCGTGAGGGCTAGGGAAGAAATTTTATTATAAACGTTTTGTGTATTTTCTTGTTAAACCATGTAAATATATTAACCTTTTGAAGAAAATGCTAAAAAACAAAAGAAGTTGTTATATTTTATCTACTATGTCTACATGTTCTGGAGTTTTTGAGTTATTGATTCTACTATATATTCAGAACTGGAAGTCTACGACCTTCCTAATCACAAACTCCAATATTCTTCTTTTCCCCAGTTTTACTGAGAAATATTGACACATGATATTGTGTAACTTTAAGGTGTATAATATGATAATTTGATACATGTATATATGGTGAAATAATTATCACAGTAAGATTAGTTAAGACCTCTAATATTTCACGTACTTACCATTTTTTGTGTCGGGGGATGACGAGAACATATATAATCTACACTCTTAACAACTTCCAAATATGTAATACAGCATTGTTAACTATAGTCCGTATGCTGGGCATTAGATCCCCAGATCTTATTTTTCTTATAACTGGAAGTTCTTTGACTGTCATCTTCCATTTCTCCCAATCCCTAGCCATTGGCAACTACCATTTTACTTACTGTATTAGTTTGGTTTTTTTTAGATTTCACATGTAAGTGAGATCATACCATATTTGTATTTCTGTGTTTCACTTATTTAGTTTAATGTCTCCTTTAGCTCCAAAATTTCTATTTGGTTCTTTTTTTTTCAAGATTTTATTTATTTATTTGCGAGAGAGAGAGTGCATGCGTGCACATGAGTGGGAGAAGGGGCAGAGGGAGAGAGAGAGAGAGAGAGAGGAATCTTACAGAAAGCTGAGAGAAAGCTGGGCATGGAGCCTAATGTGGGGCTTGATCTCATGACCCTGAAATTATGACCTGAGCTGAAATCAAGAGTCAGATGCTTAACCAACTGAGCCACCTAGGTGTCCCTCTATTTGGTTCTTCTTCTTCTTCTTTTTTTTTTTTAAATAATTTCTGTCTTTCTGTTAAACTTCTCATTTTTTGCATGTATTGTTATCCTGATTTCATTGAATTCTCTCTGTGCATTTTCTTGCTGCTGACTGAGCTTCCTTAAAACAATTTTGAATTTTGTATTGGGCAAATCACAGGTCTCCATTTCTTTGGGATTGGTTCCTAGACAATAATGTGTTCTTTTGATGGTGTCGTATTTCCTTGGCTTTTCATGTTCGTAAAGGCTTGTCTTCTGTCTTCACATTTGAAGAAGCAGCTGTCTTCCCCCGTCTTCACTGACTGGCTTTGGGAGACGAATACCTCTGTCGGCCTTGTTAAAGATTCTGAGGCTTTCTCAGAGCTTTTCTATGCCCCCACCTGCTCCACACTTCTTGTGCCCTCTTGTGACAGAATTCCTGAGTTTACATTCCTTCTCTCAGTCCTACAAGGCCAAGCTAGAGCTGACAGCCCTCCTTTTTTTCCCCCTAGTATGATGCTAAATGTTCAAGTTTCTTCCCAGGCCCATAGAGTCAGGCCAGCTCTCTGCACATGCTCACTATTCATCTGTAAAGATGCTCCTGCTGTCACCGGGAGCACATCCAGGGAGCCAGCCATGGGGTGGAGGTTTGAGGGGTGAAGTGTGTGAAGTGGTTTTGGTGCTTGTGGGCCAGTGGCAGAATCTGCAGGCAAAGAGTCCTCATGGGCTCCTGGATGGCCTTCCTGATGGAGATGGTGACATGGTCGTAGGACCAGAATCCCTTTGATATCCTCCAACAGCCCTGCTGTTCTCTCAGCTTCTCCCTGCCCACCAGTTACACAGCATGCTTTGGTATTCTGGATGGGGCAAAAGAAAGATAAGACTCCTTGGCAGCTTCCCACACACGCTTTGACTTTCCTGCACAGGAGGAAGCACGGGCTGAGAAGGTGTTCTCGGCACTGATCTGTGCTGCCCTGGGAAAGGGCAAAGTGAAACTGTTCCTTTGACCCTTTTCTGTGCATCCAGTCTCCAGCATTTTTTGCCCCAGTGATGTACTGGATCTTCTCCATTGGACTCCTGGGCTTTCACAAAAGCGCTCTCATCCATGGGTGTTTCTCTAAATGGGTGTTCTTCAGGGGGAATATGGTAGAAAACTCTTCTTCTGCCATGATGATGATGGGTATCTCTTTACTCTTCTTTACAGCAAGGAAAGCAGGAACAAAACATAAGTGCTAAATTTTCCATTACTTCAGATCCACTGAAGAGATTCTGTTTTTTAATAGCTCATACAGAAAAGCGTATGAGCGGCTTGATTGGCAGTGAGAGCAATCCATGGGGTGATATGGTTGTCTAAATGTAGAATGCAAACATGGGCTGCAGTAGTGGAAACACAGTGCCTGGAATAAACTGGCAGTTAGTTCTATTTTACTGTTTACTGATTAGACCACTCATAAAGTAATGTTTGTTTTGATTGCTATTTATTACGGGGAAGATACATTGTCTTAAGTCCAGTTACCAAGAAGCAGATTCTGAAATGAAAACTTGTGTGAAAGTGGTTTATTAAGGCAGTGCTCCGAGGAATACTGATGAGGGAGATTGCCTAGCAGCAGGACAGGAAAGGGAGGGAGCCAAGCAGAGGACAATTTAAGTCCCACTTCAACCTGATTCTGCAGGGATGCTCTCAAATGAAAGTGAGCTTCAAAGTTGCCCAAAGCTGAGAGAAGGGAACTAGGCACTCAAACTTCTCCAACTTTGTGTTGTTGGCCAAAGGCCCTGAGCATGGGCAGTAAATTTCCAGACACACTGCTTCTCTATTGACCC
Source organism: Leptonychotes weddellii (assembly GCF_054177405.1). Taxonomy (NCBI): domain Eukaryota; kingdom Metazoa; phylum Chordata; class Mammalia; order Carnivora; family Phocidae; genus Leptonychotes; species Leptonychotes weddellii. The sequence goes on from NC_138372.1 coordinate 142,296,317, forward strand.
ACAAAAGGGTCTCCAGCCGGCCAAGCACAGTCCTCTGAGAAGCAGACTAGGCAAAGCAGGACTAAAGGCAGGGAAGGGACACACCACAGTAGATACATAAACCGTGATAGAGGACTGATTGAGATGTAGAGTATTTGTGCATGATGCTATAATATTCTCAGGGAGGAACAAATATCTTCAAATAGTGTCTTATGGGAAGGGGTTAAATGTGTCTGTGTGACCTCCAGATATTAGACTAAAACTTCTAGATGGAAGGAACCTCAGAAAGGTTAGAAACTCTCTGAACATTTTCAGAGTTCCCCATAGATGTCACAGCCTATGTCTGTGGGTGGGAGCATCTTTGTATTCTGTGATATTTGGGGTCATCCTACCAATGTAATAGTGAGTTAAGGTGTGGTTTTCAAAGTCCCCAAATTGTGAGCAAACTAGACAATCAAGTTGTCAGATTTGATTCTCTGAATATATTTTAAGGAGAGGGAAAATATCCTGTTAGCTACAAAATATTAAACTTCTCCCCCCCAATTGTACATTTATTAAAATAAGGCATTCTCTTATCAGTTATTTTCTCTGCAACACTGTGCATCCCATGTTCAATCTTCTGGAACAGTTTAGGTCCAAATAATGTGGGGCTAGAAGAATAAAAAGAAAAAGAATTTAAAAACCCACTTTTTATCTTCCTGCTTTCTTGTTTGCTGTGCTGTGCAATAAGTAAATGGAATCAAATTTAATCTCATGAGAAGGAGACCACTGACCCACTCTGAAGACCATCTGAGAAAGAACTTTCAATCTTTTATGCTCTCTTTCCTCTTTTTTTTTTTTTTTAGAAGAAAGCTTTCTATACCAGTGAGCCTATAAACATAAGATTTCAGGTGTGGGAGAATGGGCCTCCAAGGAAAGATTTGAGGGACTTTGGCAAAAATGTAAGTAAAGAACCCTCACTCTGATCAAAGATGCCAAGTACTACTGCTCTGAGGAGACTTTACCTTTAAAAATTAGGCAAATGGGGCAGTCAGAATTTGAGAGAGACAGGGACAACCATTTTCTGTTTCTAATGGTCCATGTCCAATCCTTCAAACTGAGGCTTTATCAAAAATTTTTTTTTTCTAGAGAGCAGAAAATCCTCACTAGCAGGAGCTATTTAAAGGCTCTGGCCTTGCGTTGAAACTGCAGATTTGGCAGTAGCAGGTTTCAGCTGGATTTTCTGGGCAGTAAGTAATGCAGCAGCAAATTTACTCTTTTTAATATAATGGCAACAGTGGTTGGAAGGAATGGGAATGACTTCAGGCAGTGCCAAATTTTAAATGAAAAATCTAACTATAGCTGTTCCTTTCGCTCTCTCGGAGAGCTCTGAGTGATTGTGTGGGAAGCAGGGGTGAAGGGTGACCTCAGCAGGCCTGCTTTGGAGACGAGCTCGCTGGAGAGCTTAGGTCAGCTTGCCCCACACCTGGCCCCCAGGGAGGATTTGTGTGTGACAATGGGAGTGGCAAGGAATTGAAAAGCAACTTCACTGGGCTGAAAGCTTTGTAGAGCAGGTATCAAGGGAGGGAGGTTTACTCTTTGATCTCTGAGCCCTTGAGAAAGAATCACTGAGTTATAAGGTAAGTACCTAACTTAGTGTGGAAGCCAGGCAGTAGTCTCTCATGGGCCTTTCTGGATCCCATACTGGGCAGGGGTGAGTCACTGATGGAGCAAAGGAGACCCCATGGGAATTCATCATTTTCCAAGTGAGGGGAAACAGCTGCTTCCTTTCAAGGGTGTTATTCCTCCTCCCCCCACCCCACCCAACAACCTTCTATTCCCTGACTTTTGATCTCCATTCCACCTTAAAGATGAATCTTTTTTATAAAAGTAGACCTCTTTGTGCATAATAATGTATATCTCAGGTAATCTCTACCAATTTAAAAGTAGAGTTTTGGAGCAGTTTTGAGCTACCCTGGAATTATGACATGTCAGAAAATGTCTAGAGAACTCACTAGATAGGGTCAGCAAAGACCTCTTTGTAAGAGGAAAGGAAACTTTCTCCCCTTGTTTTTAGACCTGCTCTTTGAATTTTGCCCTTGGGGGGTTCAGTGCATCAGAGATGGGCCTTGTAGGAGACTCTGGTGACTGCCATTAGCAAGTGACAGAGGCAGTATCCACCCCGGCCCCAGGAAGGTGCAGGAACGCGGCCAAGGCACGGAAGAAGCAGTGATGTCAGACGGATCTACAGCAGAGGTAGCCGGGGCAGCAAAGCTGCCGATCGAAAGTGTTATGTGAGATACACTAATGCTTGGGCAGAGGGAGATTTTTAGGAGTTTGAAGTACTGCATAAGCGAGTAGAGGAAAGAGCCCCCAAAATGTGGGTTTTTTTAAACATTTTATTCATTTATTTGGCAGAGAGAGAGGGAGAGCACAAGCAGGGGGAGCAGCAGGGGCAGAGGGAGAAGCAGGCTCCCCGCTGAGCAAGGAGCCTGACGTGGGGCTTGATCCCAGGACCCCGGGATCAAGACCTGAGCCGAAGGCAGCCGCTTAACTGACTGAAACACCCAGGTGTCCCCAAATGTTTCTGCTTTTTTTTTTTTTTTTTAAGATTTTATATATTTATTTGACAGAGAGAGACACAGCGAGAGAGGGAACACAAGCAGGGGGAGTGGGAGAGGGAGAAGCAGGCTTCCTGCGGAGCAGGGAGCCCGATGCGGGGCTCGATACCAGGACACTGGGATCATGACCTGAGCTGAAGGCAGATGCTTAACGACTGAGCCACCCAGGCACCCCTAGCATGTGTGTTTTAAGTTCTGTCTACAAATAATCCATTCTTCAATCCATGGAAGAAAATATGTCAAAGACTGTTTCATCATTCTCAGCAGATGACTAAAAGAATCTCATGTTGCTTCTGTGAGACATAAAACATCACTTTTATGTCAAAGTGTGCACCCAGTAGGCCCTCAGGAAATATGCGGTGGAAAGTGATTACAATTCACTGAACACACTTGACATACTTGAACTTCGCAGTGACCTTACTGTCTTCCTTTTAGAGATTTTACAGATGAAGCTTTTTTTGATGAAGATTAAAGGGATTAACATCCAAAGGGTCAATTTAATAAATAATAGGGAAAAGGGAGACCATGAAAGATAAATTTAGAAATACTTAGAACAGTGGATCAGCTCACAAACGGCTTTTAAGGAAAATATTTTTTTCAAAAATGAAAATACATTTTTTTCTGATTGTTAAAGTAATGTGTGCCTATAGCTAAACTTCCCCCAAATCCCTAAGGATATCCTAGAAGAATTCCCAATATTTCAACTATCTCTTAAGACCTAGTAGATATACTTGGGGTGGGGGTGATGCACTTAGAGATCTTGAAGCACCAGCCACCCTCTTCCTAAGTTCAGCCCCACTTGCTAGGCTTTAGAACTTGATCTTGACTCAACTAACAAGTTGAGATCTTTGATCTTTCCTGAGATCTTTGAGTTTTTATGAATCTCTCTTACTCACCTGAAAGAACAGGCTATTTTACAAAAAGCATAACACGTCACCTTGGTGGACGCGAACACAATTGGGGGAACAATAGTGTGTTTATGTGCCTCACCCTCAGTCATCTCTCCAAACCAACTCTGCTGCAGAATTATACCCCTAGCCACGCCTACAAAACTACAGGGGAATAGGATATTTTTATTTAAGAGTCTGAGAAGGAAAAAATAAACTTTACAATAAAATCAGCTCACACATTAAATTTCTTTTGGTGATGAAAATTGTCCCAGATGAATTTACTAAACAAAAATTACCTCAAAGAGAGTATAAATAGGTTACATTACTTTACATTACCATATTAGCTTTCTAAAAATGAGAATGCTAGCTAAGCAAAACTATGAGTACCATTAGAACTTAAAAGCTCCCTGCAATATTAATATACAGCTGACCCTTGAACAACATGGGTTTGAACTGTGCAGGTCCACTTATATGTGGATTATTTTTTTTTTTTTTACTGAAAATGTATTTTCTTCTTTGATTTATCTTAATATTTTTCTGGCTTTATTGTAATAATACAGTATATAACACATATAACATGCAAAATATGTGTTAATCAACTGCTTGTTAATAGTAAAGCTTCCAGTCAATAACAGGCTATTAGTAATTAAGTTTTGGGGGAGTCAAAAGTTATACATGGGTCTTTGACTGCATGGAGGGTTAGCACCCCTAACCCCAGTGTTGTTCAAGAGTCAAATGTAATATGATTTCAACTATGTATATTGATAGTTTTTTACTATATGCTAAGCACCATGCTGAGCACTTCATATGTATGATCTCATTTAATCTTTACAGCAACCCTATGGAGCAAGTATAATTATCTCCACTTTAGAGGTAGGAAGCTGAGACCTAGAGAAGTTTTAAAAAATGCCAAGATCACAAAATCAGTAGGTGCAAAGACCAGAATTCAAAACCAATATGACTCTGTAGCTCACAGACTTGATCACTGAGCCATTCAATGCAATGTTAGGCTGCCATATTGGTCACTCAGTGTGTAACAGAAGTTTTTCATTGCTTTTAATTGCTGAGCATTTGATTACATACAGTTTGTTTATCCATTTGCCTATTGAAGAACCTTGGGCAGTTTCTAGCTCAGGGTTCTTATAGGGAAAATGGTGATAAGCATTCTTGTGCCAGTCTTTTTGCGGATATATGTTTTCGTTCCTTTAGGGTAAGTATCTAGAATTGGAATCACTGGGGTAGGGGAGGAATGTTTAGTTTTATAGGAGAAAGCCATATTATATTGCTGTACATAATCAACAATAATGTGTGAGTGTTCTGGTTACTCTACGTGATCACCACATTTGGTGTTTAGTGTTTTTGACTTTTGGCATTCTGGTGAGCGTATAGTGGTATCTCATTCTGCTTTTCCTTTACATTTCCCTAGTGACTAATAAAGTTGAGCATTACTATAAAGTTACTGTGATCAAGACAGCATGGTGTTGGTGAAAGTATAGACACGTTAATCAATAAAACAGGATGGAAGTCCTAGAAATAGGCACACACAAATAGAATCAACTGATTTTTAACAATGGTCCTAAGGTAATCAACGGAGAAAGGGTAGTTTTTCAACAAATGGTGCTGAGCAGACACCCATGTGCAAAAAGTAAAACCAAAAGAAAACCACCTTGTATCCAGACCTTGTGACATATACAAGAATAAACTTAAAATGGGTTATAGATCTAAATATAAAACCTAAAACTGTAAATTTCTAGAACACAATGAAGGAGAAATTCTGTACTACTTTGGTAAGGCAGAGTTTTTCGATATGACACCAAGAGCATGATCCACAAAGGAAAACGAATTGTAAATTGGAATTTATCAAAATTAAAAATGTTTGTTCTACAAAACTCACTATTGAGAGAATGAAAGGAGAAGCTACAGACTGGAAGAGTATTTGCAAATTGTATTTCTGACAAAGGGTTTTTATTTAAAATATATTAAAATATCTGAAAACTCAGTAATAAGAAAACAATTCAATTTTAAAATGGTCAAAAGAACTGAATACACACTTCATCAAAGGAAAAAAGAACAGAAAGCAAGAAAAGATACTCAACATCATTTGTCATTAGGAAAATACAAGTTAAAACCACAAAGAGATATATCACTGCACATTTTTAGAATGGCCAAAAAATTAAGTACCAAATGTTGGCAAAGATGCGGAGTGACTAGAAGTCACTACATTCCTAGTAGGAGTACAAAATGGTACAGATATTATGGAATACACTACAGCAGGGTTTTTTAATTTGAATTTTTATTTTGCTATGAATTTAAACTTACACTTATGAAATGACCCAATAATTTTCTTTCTGGATATTTATAAATGTGCAGTGAAAATCTTACTCAAAAATCTGTATGTGACTGTTGATAGCAGATTATTCACACTTGCCCAAATTTAGAAACAACTCGGATATTATTCAATTGGTGAATGTATAAACAAACTGGCACATCCATAAAAAACAAACATGCGTGAGTTTTAATTGCAGTTTGCTAACCATAAGTAACCAGACCCAAAAGGCTACATGTTACATGATATGATTTATATGCCATTCTAGAAAAGGCAGAACAATTGAGAAGAAAAACAAGCCAATGGTTAAGAGGGATAGAGAGTGAAGGGATTGTCTGACTACAAAGGGAAACATGAGGGAATTTTTAGGATAATGGAATTGCTTCAGATCATGACTTTTATGGTAGATACACCACTCTGCATATGTCAAATCCCTTAGGACTGTCCACCACAAAGAGCAAATTTTACAGCATATGAATTTTTACAAATCATCGATGTGTGGGAAAATCACAATAAATACAACCTATAATAAATGAACCTAATCATATAAAACATGAAAATGTTACCACACAAAATGGAAATAATATTTTGACTGGCTAATGTAAGGCAAAAGAAAAAAAAAGAAACATAGACAAATATTTTATTCTACTTAGAACATTTGTTTCTCACAAATCTGTAGTTTACCAGTTCTGACGCTATTTTTATACTAGATCTGAAAATTAAACAAATATATTACAGATAATGAAAGCCAGGTTTTTCAATGTTAGACAAAAAGATTATAAATAATGCAGGGAGTGGGGGTGGGAAAGTTAGAATAAGCCAAGAGACATTTGATTGGAATCATAAGTATCAATATGGATTCGTGTTTTTGTTGTGTGTGTGTGTGTTTTCATATGGATAGATAAAGAAATATAGAGGTGTTTATGCATGTGTTTGTGTGTGTGTATATATAAATACATATCTCCAAACCATCTCCTGAGAATGTCTAGAAACAATGAAATCTTAGTAACAATCTATCTAGCATCCACATGATGGTTCCTAAATACCATTCTCAAAAAAAAAAAAAAAAGGAACCAAGGAATCGAACTAGGTTTAGACATGAAAATTCAATGAAATGTGTGATCCTGGCTTGGGTCCTGGTACAAAAAAAGCCTCCTTGGAGAAGCAGTTTGTTCCTGGTTTGGGGCAGGGAAAACACAGGATCAGCCTGGATTATCTTTTGGTGCCAAAAATAAGGAAATGCTCCCAAAAGGGTGGGGACATATCGAAAGGGCACAGGAACCAACCAGAAAGAGTTTCCAATAGCCAAAGCTGAACTTTTTGAGCAGTAAAATAATAATAATACTGTATTATAACCCATAGAATGAAGTAAATATCCATGAGTTTGTACTGATAAATCTATTTAACTGAATAAATAAATACATGTGAGGGAAAGAATAGCTCTTCCTTTCAAAATAATTCCAACTGATCGATGCAGAGGAATGAGGGAAATAGAAAGTTATTAGTACACCATGGTACTAATTGTTGTAGGCAGGATGCAAAAATTAGTAGGCAAAAGTTTGAGGAGAAACAGGGTATTTTCATTGCCTCCAAGAGTCTCCCCCAAGATCCTTATTAGTTAAAAAGGGGAAAATAGTAACTTTATAGTGGGTAAACTGCTGACACCACCTCAGCCCAGTTAACACTGTTAGCAATAGATCCATGCAATGTATCTTATGAGTATCATGTATCCCCTGATGTTCCGCATTGAGAAGAGTGCATAAATTCTGTGGTATTCCTGCTAAAATACATGACCTTCATCCAATCATGAAAGGACACATCAACAAACTCAAACTGAGAGATAATCTACAAAGTAACCGACCAGGACTCTTTCAAGGTCATAAAAGACAAGAAAGAACTAAAGCACACTCAGAGATTGGAGGAGACTAGGGACACATGAAAACTAAATGAAATATTGGCTGGATCCTGGAACATTAAAAGGACATCGGTGGAATAGCTGGTGAAATCCAATTGCCTTCTGTAGTTCAGGTAATAGTATTCTACCAGTATGAATTCCTTTGTAGAATTGTACTATGGTTATATAAGATGCTCACCCTAGGGGAAGCTGGGTGAAAATTATATGGGAACTCTGTACTCTTTTCGCAACTTTTCTGTAAGCCTAAAATTCTTTCCAAATTAAAAAAAAAAAAAGTCCAGTCTGATCTAATATTGAAACTTCAATCTTTCATGTAATTTTACACCTCTCGGCCCCCTTTTCACTATGCAGCCTTTGGCAGCTAGAGCGTGGGAGCTGGGCAAGGGGCAAGAGGTAAGACTCAGCAAAGCACTAACTTGACAGGTATGCAGTACTCTGACTTTAATACCACCTGGGTGCAGCAAATGATATCCAAATACTGCTTCCTTTTTCTCATCCTTTCCTCACTTGCTTTTGTGCAAAAGTCCTCCTTGCTGGGGAACTAAAACTCATTTTCTGGCATGGGTAGCAAGCTCCAGATAATCACTAATGGCCGCTCCCCTCAGTGGCTACATCTGACAGTTCATCTCTAGTGTCCTGGAGCTAATGTGGATTTACTCCTGGCAGGAAACACTCCCTCATGGAGGGCTCCTTCCCAAGATGGCTCCAGGCCAGCTCTCTTCCGTTCTCTAGGAGATATTCACATTGCTGCCCATTCCAAGGTGTAAGACCAGAAAGATAGCAGGATTTTGCCTACTGGTCCAGACCTAAATATTACAGTGTTACTATTTTCTTTTTATGCATCTTATCTCTAACAACAACAACAACAACAAAAGTACATTTAAAAGCTAGTAAGAGGTAGTAAGTGGAAATTAATTATAACATACTTAATGAAAAATTATGTTAATCAGCTTTTAGTGTTCTGTGCTATTTTGAGCACACCTGCAAACCTGTGACCAAAGTTCCTGCTACTTCCTGTGTCTCTGTCCCGGGGAGTCCTGATCACCCACCATTTGCTCAGAGATGCCTCATTTCTCATGGAAGCATGACTGACTGCTTCTTCACAAACATCCATGCTTAGAGCTCACTGCTAGACGAGCTATCCGTGGGATCCTTTGTAAATTTTTAATCACCCTTTTAGAAATGTACAACTAACATAATACCAATGGTAAGACACATTTTTCAAAAGAAGAAAGTGCCCATATTTCTACATTCCGATATAAAGATTTTAAATTTTGGCATTATCAGTCTGTGTCCAGAGGCAATCATATTGTTATATGGTCATAATTATTGACATGAAAGGAATTTTATAGTTTTTATTTTTCATTTAGCAAATCATAAACATTTCCCCATATATTGCCTAGTCTTTATAATTTTTAATAGTTGCATAATGTTCTAGCTAGTGGGTATTGTGTAATGCATTAAGCCATATTTTTAGTGTTGGTCTTTTAGGTTGCTTTAATTATTTTTTTTATTACGAATGGCTGCAATAACATTAGCCACTTGTAGACCACTTTTGGGTTTTTTCAAGTGATTTCCTCAAGATATATTTGCTTCCTCCCACAAACTCCTTGACTTCCCAGATCTCTGGGCTATGGACTATGGATAGACTGTGACTTCCTTTATAAATCATTCATTCATTCATTCATGAAACTGTTATAGAATGCATCGTATTTGGCTTAATACTTGGAAATACAACAATGTATAAGACCCTCAAGGAACTTATAAGACAGTGAAAGAGACAGACTCATATGAGATCATTATATTTCAGTGGAGTTTTATGATAACGAAGCACAATATACTTTGGAAAAGAAACAAAGTGGGCACCTAACCAAGAATTAGTAGGTCAAGGATAACTTCCTAATGGACCAAAATTGTCAAAAGATGAAGAGGCTGGAAATGGAAAGAGATAAAACATGTGGAAGAATGAGAACGGGTTTTCTGGGCAGAAGGGACAGGATGAAGAAGGAGATGGAGGAGAGAAATAGCATGTAAATTACCTTGTAAATATCAAGGTGGCTGAAGCATAAAGGGCATAATATCAGCGTTTCAGTAGTGGAGGTTATGAAAGAGGACACTGTCGAGATCAGAGCTGCACTGTCTTGATACAGCGCCTCTAGCCACATGTGCTTAATTAAATTACAATTAAGTTAAATTAAAGTTTCAGTTCTTCAGTCATACCCACCACATTTCAAGAGCCATTAGCCATATTGGCTAGTGTTTAGAGGATAGAACATTTCCATCATCACCGAAAGTTCTACAGGACAGCACTTCTATCAACAATGGGCGTATATATAGACTTTTGTTAAAAAGTTGTCTTGATTTTCTTGCCTTGGGAAATGCAACTTTTCTAAAAATGCAAATATTTATTTGTAGTTTCCTATGTCACTAACTGAAAAAAAAGTGCCACATATTAGTTTTATTAACATTTGTCTTCTAAGAAAGATGGATACCTGAACCACTAAAGGATAAAGCCCCATTTCACTGAGAGCAAACTTGGTGGTGTCAGTACAAGGACAAACAAGACCTAACCAAAGGACAGGGGCAAGCAAAAAGGGTATTGTAAGAGGCTGAGGTGTGGTCAAAGGAGGTGAACATCTGTGCATTCTGCTTGATCAGAAGATGCTTTGAGAGTTGGCCCATCTCCCCGCCATCCCTCAATACATACCTCAGGCATGGAGCAGAAGCAGTTAAGAGTAGTAGGAGAATGGTGGCTCCCATCACATGCACTGCAGTGAGGAGTCCTGGGCTCCGAAGATCTTCAGTTTGATACATAGACGGGACGGTGAGGCAGATGAGAGATAAGTGATACTACTTCTGTGTTTGTTCACTAAACTGGCATTAAATGAGCTTCTGCCTCTTCTTGCCTCTGGGTTTGGGTGCTTAATTCAAGGTGGATGGGATAATAAGAAAGAGAATAAGTTGTTTGTACTTTAGGGCCAATTAATCCTTTCCATGGGTTTGGAAATAATCAGCATGCAGATCAAGAAACGGAATACTAGCAGCACCCCAAAAACCCCTGC
>NC_138372.1:142307588-142328746 GCF_054177405.1 Leptonychotes weddellii
GCCGTCCTTTCCTACGAGAGACCCACCCCGGCTGGAGCTGGACTCCGGCAGGTTTCCAAAGTAGATTTTTATCAGGATCTTAGAGATTCCCCATGGGTTCTCTTTCAAGGCAACCTTCCCTCTCTGAACTAGCTGTGTGAGGCAAGGGCAAGGTTGGCACCGGGGAGAAGGTACACTGAACAGAATGTCCCAGTCTTGCTTCATCTCGTTGAAGGTTTACAAGAGTCCCTTCTGGGGACATCAGTGGAAAGAGTACAATGAGTTCTGAGACCCCTAGAGCTCGCTACATTCAGGGCATGGGGCAGGGCTGTGTACGGGCAGGGAAGCTGCTGTCTGACGGGAATGTACCCACATTGTGAGCTGCTCAGTTTTCTGTTTCCCCTTTGCCATATCTGATCTCTCGTGTTCAAGACTAGGACAGAACAGAATACATCTGCAGATCAAAATGAGTGTCTTCAGCGGATCAGGCAGCAAAGAACCGAGGACCAGGTGGGAACTTTTTCAGTGCATGGTTTGAGACATGCCAAATTCGTCTTAGCTGGCCAACCCAGCCTCTCTCCACCCCCTGCAGGTTCTGTTTTCCAGTTAAAATCTACGGGAATCAGCAGTGCTGATCTTGTAAGAACAGCCCTGAGCATGTTGAGTCACACTGCCCCTCTCTCCTTGCCCTCACTCTTCTTCTGCTAAAGCCCTTCTAGGTCAATCTAGAAGTTTCTTAAGAAAAGAATAAGAGAAAAAGGAAATGCCTTTCCTCAAGTAAAACCACTTGGGTGAAGCCCTATGTTCAAAGGCCCTGGTCCTCGAGAACAGCAAACATAAAGACCACAAGAGGTGCAGGAATGCCAGGCTCCACGGGAGAGCGGTCCCCAAAACCAACCTCCCGTTTTTGCTATCGACTGCTTGTTTGCTCTGGAACTGAACGAATAAAGGCAGAATAAAATCGATTGCTTTATTTTCCCTCCTGAATAATAACAAATCCTATTTTCTCAATAGGATAACATTGTAGGATATCATAGAGAAGGGATGGTCAGAGGAAATTTCAGACAGAGTTGGAAGATAAACTCTACCATGCCTGGGATTTAAGGCCAAGGCAGAACCACCCCTTTGTTTCCTTCTTGTTTGCCTTTAATCCACAATAATACTCGCGAGGTGAGAGATGTACACACAGAGCAGGCTTTTAGAGAATTAGTCCTGTTCCTATGGAGAAATCTGAAAAGCGCCATTCATTTCTAGCAGCAGAAGAGCAGAGCCAATGCGAGCGAAGCTTGGCTCTTCCATCTGGAATGTGCCTCTAAAGCTTGTTTTCCATTCAGTGCCACAACGGCAACGGGCCAAAGTGTCTCCGTGAGGTAAATGCATGTCCTGGACCTTGGAAAAGACTCCTGAACTTATCCCAGGCTGAAACAGTGGCAAAATGAAAAAGGATTTGCTTTTTTTTGTTTTTGTTTTTGTTTTGTCTTTGTTTTTGTGTGTTTTTTTTGAAGTAGTTCGAAGGTAATTTATTCCCCCACTTAACACTAGGAAAGTAGGAAATTATACTCGTTTCTAGTTTCAATTGGAGGGCATTGGTTTACTCTACCCTTTGCAAAAATGTATTCCATGGAACCGGTGAAGAATGCTAACAGTTACATGAGAAGGGATTTTTATGGTTAAATTTTCTTACCAAACAGATTAAAAGAAGTTAATCACGAAGTTTCTATTAACCATGATATTGAATTGATAAGAACATTCCAATCCTTAGCTATGGCAGTGAGTGGGCTATTTATTATATCACTTTGGTCAAATGTAAAAAATAGCTCATACTCAGTTTTGTCATTAAATATCAAAAGCATTATTTCTTGGATGCCATCATTTTATTTCCGGAGAAAAATACACACTTTCAACCACAAGAGGGCAGCAGCATTACTTTTTTTTTTTTTTTTTAATCAAACGGATCTTTGGAAACTCAGTACTGGGTCTAAAACCATAATTACAGTGTAATAATTACATGCCTTTCTCCAAATGACTCATTAATTCTGATGGTATTTTATAAGTAAAGTTATTTTTAAAGTGTGTGACTAGGTTCTTTACAAATGAGAATGATTTCAAGAGAAGTGCAATAAGATAATTTTAGTGAGTGAATTAACCTCACAAGGATGAATTTTGCAAAAGTACTTTAAATTTTAGTTTTAAAAATAGCATCATGAAAATTATACAAGTATATCTTTTCATAAACATTAAAGAGTATAAAGAAAACAAGCATATTTAGCAATGGATAAAACTTGTCATGGCTTAGTTACATGTTTTTTTAAAATGAGACATAATTAAAATGAGAAAACCAGTAAGCATAAAAATTTACAATGAATAGCCCCCACTTTACGAGACCAGTGCTCTAACCCCTGAGCTACGGAGCCCCGCCTGAATAGCCCCCACTTTAATGTAAAAAAATAATTGGGTAATTTTCTGCTGCTGAATCTACATTTTCTTCATGTTTAAAATGCAATAAAATTTCAATAATTGTATTTAGCCACCAGGTGGTGCTGCCTATTTAAACAATGAAATAGAAAAGAGAAAATTGAATATCTGAGAAATATCCTGCCTGTCTGACACATATTTATATATTCACCAGACTTTTTGACAAGTAGAGAGAACCTTTGATTTCTGTAAGGGAGGCCTCTGAGAAAATATGTTAGAAAAACGCATTGTCTGGAGCAGATACTTCACAGAATACATGAAGTTCACGAAATTCATTTAATGGTAAAACTGAAACACGGATGCTGACCTTTTCACACACACACACACACAAAAGAGTCTATTCGAACCAGATCTCACTCTACGGAAGCTACTTATTTTTACCCATGAAATTGTTCCTTTTGTTTCTCAGACGATGAAAAACAATTGCATCTTATTGCCCTTCTTATTAGTAAAAAGTATAAGAAAATTGTCCCCTAATTCGGCAAAAAGAGGGGAAAGATAACAAATCACATTTAATCTGCATCATCTGTAGATAGTGAAGTAATTATATGGGTAGAGAAGCCAAACTTTATCCATAGTCACTCATTCACCAAAAATAGTTTCATTTAAATTTGGGGCATAGATGACATGACTGTAGGTATTCTGCTATAGAATACATTTGGAATGTGTTAGCCATTTTAAAAGAAAATGTGTTTTGCAATGACTACTTTTTATATAACTGGTTATATCATAACAGCATTATGAAATTTAATAAGTATGAACACAGTTATAGGTTTATCATGCATTGTTATCTACCACATACAGGAAAGAGGACAGCTAACAGGGAGTTCCACAGAGATGGTAGAGGTTCCTTTCTTTCTTTCTCCTTTTTTCTTTTTCTTTTTTTCTTTCTTTCTTTTCTTTGTTTTCTTTCTTTCTTTCTCTTTTCTTTCTTTCTTTCTTTCTTTCTTTCTTTCTTTCTTTCTTTCTTTCTTTCTTTCTTTCTTCATTTAATCCTCAAAATTACCATTGAGGGTGTTATTATCTCTGTCCTCAGCATTGCAAAGAGAACTAGAATTTGAATGGAGTTTTGACCCTCAAGACATACGTTCTACCAATGTTAATAAAATCATGGTGGGGACAGTTCCACCTGTGCCTTCTCTTGGGCCATTAGCAGAGATCGCTAAATAATTTTGAACACCTTTCCCTCCGAACCCAGATGGAGCCTCAGATTCTCAGATCAGCGTTCCAAGTAGCCGCTATCAATTAGTGACAATCATGATGAAATCTATTTGCCATTCTGTTTTTTTCAGTCACATTGCTCCTCAGTAGAAACTCTCCTTTCTCAAAGTTTATGTTCTAGAAGCAATGACCAGCCACGGAATGCTAAGGATTAACAGAAGACTGAAATACTTGATTTTAGTTTATGAAGAAATTAAGTCTATATTTATTTGTAGGTGTTCTATTGGCAATGAGCAAATGCCTGAATCTTTTCTTAAGTTTCATTAATTCCCTGTATAGGAAGATATTGTCCCTAAAATATGTCGTTAATATTTTAATTTTTGATTATCTAATTAAACAAGAGTAATAAGATATTAGCTAGCATTTAAAGAGTCCTGAACTTAGCCTGTGTCATCTACTGTTCTAAGTGCTTTTTATGTATCCTTTTAACAATCCTACACGGTATTTATTATTATCATACCCATTTAGTAGATAAGGAATTTAAAGCAAACATTTGTACATCAGTAACCACAAATCCAGGAATGCTGCGACACCTTTGGGTCCATATTTGCAGGACCATGGGGACACCTGGGTGGCGAAGTCCGTTAAGTGTCCGACTCTTGGTTTCGGCTGAGGTGCTGATCTCAGGGTCGTGAGATTGAGCCCCCAGGCAGGCTCCGTGCTCAGCGCCAAGTCTTCTTGAGATTCTCTCTCTCCTTCTCCCTCTGCCCCTCCCCATGCTCTCTCTCTCTCTCCCTCAAAATAAATAAGTCTTAAAAAATATATTTGCAGGACCACAGTCTCAGACATTTTTCTCCATCCGTCACAGGGTCATTTATTGATCCTGACTCAATCAAATTAAACAATGTGCCAGATACGGAGTTATTTTTTTTCTCAGCTACGAACCATCTTCTCTTTGCTTTGCGATGCTGGGGCTACGTCTCTGCAGACCCCGTCTCTGCTTTGGCAGCTGCTCCCTGCCGGATCTGCCCAGAGGGGGCGTTGCAGGCCGAGGGAGGAGGAAAGAGGCTTCTTCCTCTCGGCTGGCAGTTACTGTGAGCATCACCCAGGTGATACTGCACCCAGAAGCAGAGCCTTCGTGTAGCAGCAGCTGAACGCAGCCTGCCCGACGTTCGCAGCCCTGCTGCGCGCTCCTCAGAGATCCCTCCACCAGCTGCGCCCAGGGCCCCTTCCTCGCGTCACTGAGCTTCAGCTCCTTGCCGCCCCTTCTCCAGGCTTTGACTTTTGAGTAATCAACTCCTTCTCTGCTCCGCCGGCCCTAGGGGTGTTAGCTCTCCCTACAGTTACTGGCTCTGTGAAAATGCTTTGCTTTTTAGGTTACCTAGTATTACGGATTGACTTATGTCCCCTCAAAAGATGTGGAGTTCCTAACCCCTCCTCCCGGTGAATGGGGTCTTATTTGGGAATAGGGTCTGTCTGTCAGAAACCAAGCTCTTCACACTGAGTAAAACAAAGGAGAAAGATGAGTTTATTGCTAGGGTTTCAACCCGCGGCCCAGGAAACTCCAGGCTCTAGGAACAATGAGTTGCTCACAGACTAAGGGATTTTTAATGGGGTAAATATGGAAGTTATTTGGTTTTTTTCAGTTGAAAAAAAGTGGCCTTTTTCCCTATTTGGAGCAGGGTAGCTGAGTCAAGGGAACAAGGAAGTCCAGAGATGGCGTGAAGAGACTTGGTGTTTGGGGATTGGCTGGCATCCCCTACTAATTTCTGAGAAGAGCTGTAAATTCCTATGACTTCTGCTAGGTAAGGTTAAGTTTCATTTTCCTTAATGCACCTGGCATTGGCCGATTTCATTTTTTCCCTGACACAAGAGACTCCTAAATGTTTTGGTTCTATAGGTCTTTACAGATGATCAAGTTAAGATGTGATCTTTAGGGTGGGCCCTAATGCAACATGACTGTGTCCTTATAAAAAGGGGAAACGTGGACGCAGAGATGGACATGCACACAGAGAGAATGCCATGTGAATAGGCAGAGATAAGGGTGATATATCAGCAAACTAAGGAATGCCAAAGATTGCCAGAAAACTACGAGAAACCAGGAATCTCTCCTGTAACATACTCCCTTACAGCCCTCAGGAGGAAACAACCCTCCTGATACTTTAATCTCGGACCTCTAGCCTCTAGAACGAAGACACAATAAATTTACGGTGTTTAAGCCATCCAGGTGGTACTTTGTTATGGGAGTCCCAGGAAATTTAAGATAGCTAGTTAACACATTTTTTTTTTTCAATTAACATTTTTGGATTAAATTCTCTCTGTTAAAATGACTGGCATGACTTATCTCTTATGACCAGGTTCTGAATGATATAAGTACAGAGAATAATAAAAAAAATAATAAAATCATTAAAAAATCATAAAATCATAAAAAAATCATACTGCTTTTATTGTGGTAACTTTAAAGGTCATTGTCTTTACATTGCTGCCCTATGATTAGTACTTAGCTTTAGCAGGTATATTAGCTTGCTAGGGCTGCCCTAACTAAAACCACAGACAGGAGTGGCTTAAATAACAGAATTTTTTTCCTCACAGTTCTGAAGGCTAGAAGTCTGAGATCAAGGTATCAGCAGGGTTGGTTTCTTCTGAGGTCTCTCTCCTTGCCTGGTAGATGGCACCTTCTCCCCGTGTCCTCACATGGTCTTCCCTCTGTGCTTATCTATGTCTTAACCTCTTCTTCCTAAAGGGACACCAGTCATATGGCTTCTTGGACTTTTGGTTAAGATCAAGTGTAGGACGCCAGTCATATTGGATTAGGGCCCACCCATATGACCTCATTTTTACTTAATCACATCTTTAAAGACCCTGTCTCCAAATACAGCCATATTCTGAGATACTGGTGGTTAGGACTTCAGCCTGTGAATTTGGGGAAAGACACAATTAAACCCATAACAGGAGCAAATCACCCTTTAAATAACCTAGTTCAGGGTATTGCCCAAGGTCAAACTCAAGCTCACTGGTATACGGAATTTCTTTTCCCTCTCCCCTTGAAAAATCAAAACTCTCTTTTCCACACTTTGGTATCTCTCCCAGTCTCCAGCAGTGCTCAGAGTTTCAGAGAATAGACTGCCAGGCTGATCCACAGGCCCTGCTGTGACTGGTGAGTAAATTAAGCAAGGTTTGCTTAACAGGTGCATTTGGATCACGCATAGATCCATCTCCCTCTGTACTCGCTTCTCTTAGCACAGATGTTAATTTGGACTCATCTTTACTATTTGTTTTATTTATCTATTGTCTAGTGGAGAAGATGAATGCAATTTATTAAAAACTGTCTTATAGGCCATGACATATTGGTCATAATTTATGTGAAGTTTTCATGAACAATCAATACATATAGAATTAAATACAAAGTTGCTGCTGAGAACTTGGATTTACAAAGCCGAGACTACCAAATCAGGATATTAGAAAGAGTTCAATAGAACTTAAGTGGAAATAGGAGTTTTTGTCGTCCTTCAAGTCTTGAAGGCTTTAAGCGCACTTCTATTTCCTCATCCAAGCTCTCTCACACAGTGCAAGTCTGGATTGAATCTCTTCTCCAGTTCTTCTATTATGTGTCATCCCTCCAGTGTGGCACTTGCCAAAATCTGCCCTGTCATACAGGTGTTTGTGTGGTGCTTTCGCTGGAGATCAGGGGCCGTGGGTTAACGCAATTACATGCTTCCGGTTCTGCGGTGTGTGCCCTTTGTGTAGTTGTACTCAAGAAATGCTTACTGAGATCAATTCAATCATCGAGTTTCCTTGGGCACCAACAAAGAACAAATACAGATTGCTTTATTAATAATTTAGAACTAAAGCATTAGATAAGAAAGGCACATTTATTCTACTTTACAAAATAGCTGTAGTTAGACTAGATGATTTTTTTTAGCTCTCTGACAACCCATATTTCTACTAAGTTTTATGGAAATTAAATTCCAATAAATTAAATTAAACTTCATCAATAAGTATTACTTAATGGAGCCTGCAGTGAATCCTTCTGTACATGAAGTACCTGGCAATAGGCATAATTACCTCCTATATAACTTTTTCTAATATTTCTCTTCACATTTAATTGAAATAATCTATATTTTTCCCTATTAAGAACTTGACTGCAGCATAGATCTTATTTTTAGAGTGGCATGTAATGGACACAATGGGACTCTCAATTTGATGAAATTCTGTCCTTTAAAAACTAACAATCACAACTATCAGGATATGTAAGAATCTCTAATCAAAAACTTTATACTAACAGATGATTATATAGAATTCTTGATAACAATGAAAGAACAAAAGGCTTAGAATTCTAGAACCTGGCACACAGTCCTTGGTCAGCCACTTATTAGCTGTAAATTTGGGCAAATAACTTACTGTGGATAGTTTTCATATATAAAAACGAAATGACAACTATTTCACAGAGTAACTGAGAGGACAAAGTGAGATTATGTTATGTCAGTACCGATTGTCAATTTAAAGCCTTATGTAAACATTGTTACCGTTATTTAAAGATTTTATTTATTTATTTTGACAGAGAGTGAGAGACAGGGAGAAAGGGAACACAAGCAGGGGGAGTGGGAGAGGGAGAAGCAGGCTTCCCACGGAGCAGGGAGCCCAACCCGGGGCTCGATCCCAGGACAATTTTTTCCTTTTCTACTGTAATAGTTCTCTTTCTTTGGTTTATCATTTTTATTGACAACTAGATAGCAAACTAATGACCTGGGTGGTCAATACATGCTATTATTACTTATTACTCATCATTTTGATGCTGTCATAAAAGCCAGTGAGGGACTGATGAAAACCAACCCTGCCTCTCTCTTGAGGTTTAGTTATACTTGGATCACATTTGAAAAACTACACTGTGAGAGATTTAGGACCCACAGTCTTTGAAAGGAAGTAGTGAAGAAAATGGTTGGGTAGGTAGGCATTTTGCTTAACAGTGTTATATTCAAAATAATTTCCCATTGATACTGTTGACATTCTCAGAATATTTTTGAAAAAATTAAAGATGTTTGAGAAAATTTGGAAATCAAGATAAGGAGTGGATTTATTAGGATAGGACTTTGTACATTTAATGGGCTGTATGATTTTATCACATGTAAGCAGGCATTTAATGTACCTTTTCACAGAGCTGAGGGTCTAAAACATCCTCTGTGTATGGATGTGTAATTTGGAAGAGACAATACTAAGAATTTTGAACGTTTTTCTAAGGACAGTGGAAAGCTACTAAGAATTTTAAACAGGGCAGAAGCATCAAATTTTTTTAAAGAGAATTTTGACTATGGGTAGAGAATGAAGTGAATAGGGAAGGATAAAATGGGCAAAAAGAGGGAAATCAATTATAGTGGTTCAGGTGAGCAATAATTGTGGCTTGGATATAGATGACAGGAAAGGGTGAGAGGAGATAGAAATAATTTGCAGAATCAGTAGTACCCAGTGACTGATTAGGAGTCTAGGATATAAGAGAGGTAGGTGTCAAGAATGACTCCAAGGTTTCAGACATATGCAACTGGGTATGAGGTGGTGCCATTTATGAAAATAGAGATTATAACGAGAAGAGCAAGTTTGGATGCTAGGAGTCAATATCATGAGTTTAATTTTACATATATAAAATATAAGATGCTGGGGCACCTGGGTGGCTCAGTCGGCTAAACGTCCAACTCTTTATATTAGCTCAGGTCATGATCTCCAGGTCGTGACATCAAGCCCCGTGTTGGGGGTGCTCCGCATGGAGTCTGCTCGAGATTCTCTCTCTTTCTCTCCCTCCCCCGACTTGTGCCTGCGCACTCTCTCTCAATAAATAAATAAATAAATAAATAAATAAATAGATAAATAAAATCTTTAAATATATAAATACATATGATGCCTGTGAGGCATGCATTTTTGCAGGAATTTATAATAGTTCAGATCGCACCAGACTTTTCTATCTTCTTCCATTCTTCGTCGAGCATTTCTCTTCACTGCGTCATGCTGACTTAACCTACATTGGTCCACGCTGTATTACAGTGGGAAGCATGAAAATATCAGTGTATATTCCTATGAAAAGCAAAGTGCTGAGTCTGGTAATATTCAGATAGTGATGAAGAAATGACCCAAGGTAACTTCCCTAAGACCTGTAGATGAATCCTAACAGGTCAGCCTTCTAGCCAAGCCTCACGAGGGAAAGGCAGAAAAAAATGGCTGGGATGGGTTACCGGCTTCAGGGCCACAGCAGCTGGGAGGACGGTGGTGAGAGATGTTCCTCCGCTTCACGATAATGCCTGGGTATATTCCTGTGTTACGGAACTGCTCTCACTGTAGCTAATAGCTTCCTTTCTCCCTTTTCACATTTCTTCTGTGTCTCAAACGCCTCCACTCGATCTCCCTCATGGGAACAGGGCTTTCCTGATCATCCATGTGCTCCTTACTCTATACCCTTGTCTGTTTGTTCATCTTTGTATCACTTACCACCACCTGATGTATATATATATTTTTAACTTATATTTTGTAAGCTCCTTTAGGGAAGGAACTTGTTGTGTTCACAACTGTATTTCCAGTTCAGAGAACAGATCTTAGCACAAAGCAGGTGCCCAATAGGTATCAGTTGAGGGAGTTTTCAAGTAAATATTGGGTGAGTGGATTGCTGGAAACTGCCAGAATGTGGCAGCGAACTTGAAAACCGAACTTGAAAACCTGCCCCTTCTGATTAACGGAGTTCTGTTTGTGTGTTGTGTCAATAATTGTCACACAGAAGTTTCAGGTTTTACGTGGTTATTCATTTTTAAAATCTTCTTTATGTGTTTGGGCCCTAAGCTCCATTGATTTTTTTTTTAATGTCATTGCAAAAATTTGTGAGTTGGTTCTGAACCAATAAGCATACTTTTTATTTTTTAGTAGCCCATTGGTTCCCCATTTTCACTCTTTGTGTCCTCAGTATTCATGCCCCATTACTGTACGCACTGTAGTCTGTAAGTAAAAATCCACCAACTTAAAGAAAACGGTTACTTGGAAAAGTCTGTCCACGGATTTGTGTAATTCTATACAATCACCAGCAGATGGCAAAATTGTAACAGCATCTTCACTCTTTTTCAGCTTTCCCTGAGAAGCACAATACTGAGAGAAATGCCAAAATTTTCCGGAAGTGAACATTTCTGGATATTAGCCGTTTCAGTGCCAAGGTAAGGGACATCGTTCATGCTATTCCTTGTACACAGTGATAACTACTGAGTGTGTAGGTCTCACCTGTGACCCAGAGCAAGTCTCATTTTCTCACATGTTGTGGAATTGACTACTCAGGGCTCATTTTTCATGAGCTTAAGCTCATGCCAATTGTAGTTTGGGCTCCTGCCTGGTTCACTGTTTACATAGGGTCTTCATCTTTAAATAATGTCTGCTTGGGTGGACATTTGATCTGCTTCTACTTTAAAACTTTAAATTTATGCCCCTCTGTTGAGATGCTTTTAGACAAAACATATACTAATAGTAACTAAAAGTAGAAGATACTTGTAAAATTTGCATTGAAATAAAGAGACTGTGGAGCATGAGAGAAGGCATGGCCTCTTAAGAGAGACAGAATGGAATTGTTATTCTGACTTCATTGTTTTCTAACTATTTTGACTTCAGGCAAAATACTTAGCTTCTCCAACTCTCAATTTCCTCATTTATAAAATGTCAATAAAGAAACCCATTTTTCAGAGTGGTTGCAAGCATTAATACTTGGGGTACATTAGTTTTAGTCTTTTTTTTAACAAACATATGTTATATAGAGCATTGTATATTAACCCAGGAGCCCCAAACTCACATTAGAACAACATATTTGAGAGGTCCGTGTGTTGGGAAATTTCAAGGGATCAGATAGATGTATTTTGGATGGGCTTAGAAGGGAGGAATTATTGTTGATTTAAAGAGAGGGATCTTATTGGGGGGGCGGGGAAGAGATGCCAATGAGTAGGACCTGCTTGCTTGTTAGCAGCAACTGCATGCTAAGATCTGGGTGCTATCTCAATTCTTGTGGCCAGTCCAGCAAACCAACTATCTAGATAGGCCAAGGACGCAAAAAAAAAAAAAAAAAAAAAGATCAAAAGGACTTGGGAGTCACCAAAAGATATCTTAGAGTCCATACATATCATTGATGGGAATCCCCATGGTATTGCATACATGAATCGAAAGTATGAAATGATCTGGTTTATGAGCTCCAAAAATATGACATGCAATCAAGAATGAAAGGACAAATAAAAGCTCCTAGAGACAGATATCTTGATGCCACAACAGGGAAGTACAACCTGAGACTGAGGAAGAAAACAAGAATAAAATCTAAAAATTAGTGGCAAGAAACCTCAAATCCTGTGCTTCATGGCTGTTTAAGTACTGCCCGTGGGGTTCGCCCTGGGAGCCTCATTGTATAACAACAGCACAAGACAACCACTGAGGCTCATTCAGGGTGATGACCGCAGTTTGAGTAGTGTGTGTACGTTTTGGAAATATTCCCATTAAAACAACGTTTAGGATTTTAAGTGGTAAGCTTCATTTATTTGATAATTCAGCTTAATGAAACATATCAACTTTTCTCCTGGTTCTGGATTTTAAATGGTTTCTGATTTATAGAAATAATTTTTGCAGAAAGGTGCCATAGATTCTTAATTAACAGATTTAAGCCTTCTGATCCATTCATGTTTATATTAATCTAATATTTACTGAATTTATTTTATATGTGAGACACTGTCAGAATGTACTCAGAGGTCTGATCTCTCATTTTTAACAATCCTTTTTCCTTGAGAAGAAAAATGGTATCAATATAGACACAATTTAGGCAGGAGTCTGCTGTCTTTTTCCATACTTTGGGACAACTACTTCGAGAAAGCCAAAAGAGCACAAATTAGCTAACAAATCCCTTTATCCCTTACCTTCTCTTTCATAATTGATGCAACACATGAGAAAATGTAAATGTAACATATTGTGAATCTGTGGCTTACAAGAAATACAAAAAGAGATGAAGGAACTATTTACCCAATGAAAACAAATATGCAAATAAGTATTTTTTCTAAGTGGATATTATCAAAGGTAGGTGATAAATAACTTTTTAATAAAAGTACATGAAAATCCTAATCCTTTTTAATGAATTCAAACTTACAGTTTCAAGTATCTGTAATAACCCACCAGAAATGAATGACAATATCCAAGGCTAAATTCGTTCCTTTGAAAACAAGAATTCTATTTAGATGACACATAAAAATATAAATCCAAATTCAGCCTGAGAGTTTTTTCCTCCTTCTTGTTTCTATACTTAATGGTGACTCTTAATTTGTGGAGAGTTTAAGAATAGACTCAATTATCATGTTGAGAAATACATTTGTCACTCCCTGTCTTCTCCTTTGTTGACTTTCACTTTCCTCAAAATGTTTTTGTGGTTAGAGCAGAGCTGAGTTCTCTAAGTCTCAAAATACATTTTTTTTTTAAATGATGAAAAACTACAGGAGAATTCTGTCACTAAGTCAGTGAGCACTTTATGAACATAGAATCTAATAGACTCTACATCAATACACTCAGTGGTATTTGTACATATCCCAAAAGCAACAATCTTGTGTTGAGATGTATGTAAGAAGCTGATGGCCATTGCCCATATATATATATACATATATTCATTCCATTAATGGTCTCAACAATCTTAGGTATTGCAGTCATTGTTTTATAAATGATTAAACTATCATACAAGCAACTTAAGTTTGCCTTTTCCAAAATCACCCAGGTGGTAAATGGCCCAGGTGGGATTTAAGTTCTTTTGAGTGATTTAAAGGCCCACGCACTTTCTACAGCTATTTGATTCCTTGTAATACCAAACTGCTTCTTAAATTGAACTTGGGTATAATAAAGCTCCATTGCATTTAAGTATGACCTTCAGTGCCCTGCATCAACCCTAGGGAGAAGCTAATTAGTTTGCCTTTCTACATTTCTTTCCAACACATCTCCCCCATCTTGCTGCCCACCCAGGTATTCAGTTAATAACTCCTATTTCCAGCTAGTAGCCCATTATCCTAGCTCTATCCCTTCCTCTTTTGTGTTTGTTTGTTTAACACATCCACTAATTTTTAAAATTGCCTGTAAGTGCTATTTTGTTAAAAATCAACTTTATTTTTTTAGAGCAGTTTTAGGTTCACAGAAAAATTGAGTGAAGGATACAGAGGTTTCCTGCCCCAACTCATGCATAGCCTCTCTCATTCTTGACATCCCACACCAGAGTATACATTTGTTGAAATTGATGAGCCTACATCTGCACATCATTATCACCCAAAATCCACAGTTGAGGGTTCACTCTTAGGGTTGTATATCCTATGGGTTTGGACAAATGTATAATAAATGACATGTATCTCTATCATAGTTTCACACAGAGACTTCACTGCCTTAAAAATGCTCTGTCTCCCACCCACCCATCCTTTTTCTCCCCCCACCTCTAACCCCTGGTGACCACTGGTCTTTGTTCTATTTCCATAGTCTTCCCTTTTCCAGAATGTCATATATCCCTTCCTCTTTTTATCTACTATATATTGCACTTAACTCAAGCCTCCTCCTCGCACCAAAATTTGGGACACTATGGCATGTCAGAGACAGAGAAGTTTTTGGACAGAAGGGCCTTCTTCTTTGCCTGTGAGACAGCTAAACCATGTGTAGCACCACACCTGTCACTTTATATGTATTTATACATTAAAACTAATAATCTGTGAGGAATCATTTAAGATTCCTTTTATCAAGGAAACAAATACCTGGCAATTAAATATATTAACCCCAAGATGATGTCGGTGGCCTAAATTGTGAATAACATCACAATGTTTGTCTCAAATTTTCTTGTATTGTCTAGTTTTGTTTTTTAAAGAACGTTTAGATTGTATCTTAAGTCCACATGTGATATATTGATATTGGCTAAATTTTTGTTATTATCTATACTTTAAAAAAGACCCCCAAAGCTTGAGAATTCTTCTTGTGTCACATTGAGAACAGAAGACCCAACTCTTTATGGCTACCTTATGTACTAGAAATTTTTTTAAATATTTTATTTATTTGTCAGAGAGAGAGAGAGGGAGAGAGAGAAAAGCAGGCAGAGAGAGAAGCAGGCTCCCCACTGAGCAAGGAGTGTGTTGCGGGACTCGATCCCAAGACCCTGAGATCATGACCTGAGCTGAAAGGCAGATGCTTAACCGACTGAGCCACCCAGGGGCCCCCGTACTAGAAATTTTAATCATTTATCATATTTGTTATTTGTTTTCTCTCATAGAATATAAGCTCCAGGAGGAGAGTAATTCTCACTTGTTTCATTTATCACAATAAGCTCCGGTCCTAGACCAGCGTCTGGTGCATACATTCTCCGTGACTATTTGTCGAATGAGTGAATTTCCCTTGCTTCCTTCAGCTATTTCCTATTACGACACATTTTCTTGCTATTTTGCCATAGTGGCTTTTATTCTCTGGCAGTACTTTAGTTTGCCTATCATCTTTTTCAGATGTGGGTACCTTGGTAAATAATTTCTAAGTGCATAGAACTAGCACAAACATGTCTGTCATTAGTGTGCCCAGGAAGCCTGTGCATTGAGAGTTTGTGTTCTGTTTATATTTAAAATCCTTTTCAGTTATTAGCTGCACTGTGACCACAGATGGGATGGGAACACACAGTGGATGGGATTGCTCAAGTAGATTTTGCAATCACCATTGCAATAGCTTGAATGATTGCTTTTGGCGTAGAAGTTTGAGGCCCTGTAACTATTTATATCAATGATTTACTTTAACTTGAAGAACATTTGGGGCCTTCCTCTATTGACAGAAAGAGGTGACAGTCAAAACTACAAATCATCTGATCCCAAGAATAAACCACTTTATATTTGCTCTTCAGCTTTCTTGGTTTACTCCTTAATATTAGAGGATAGTTTGCATAAGTGGTCATTTTGACTGTGTGTTTAATAATTGCATATGCTTCTTAGCAGCACTTGAATCATGAATCTGGAGAGATCAGTAGGATATATGACCATTTATGTGAAAACGCTGTCCCATTTCATCTCATTTTCGGTCCTCAAATGCTCCATGACCATGACCATCATCTGTTACAAAACCTCTGTAAAACATAGTTTGTTTCAGGGGTGCCAGGGACGGGGGCGTCAGTTGGTTAAGCGTCTGCCTTCGGCTTAGGTCATGATCTTAGGGTCCTGGGATCCAGCTCCGCATCGGGCTCCTTGCTCAGTGCGGAGTCTGCTTCTCCCTCTCCCTCTGCCCCTCCCTCTCTCTCTCTTAAATAAATAAATAATCCTTAAAAGAAAAACATAGTTTGTTTCTCTAGTAATTAAATAAGAACAGAACCTCAGTGTAATACACTTTCACACAAAAGATGAAATTCATGAATTGGATTTCACTAAAGAGCATTTAACTCTTCTGCGCATTGGCATTTCAGAAATTACCTTGATGTCTTTATAACTTTTTAATCAAATCATCATTGGACTTTTATTTTTTGCCTATGGTGTTTGCAGTCATACCTAAACTGCTTATATCGAATAAAGTGAATATCATTTAGGATCCAGAGCTACTTAGCCATCTCCAATTACTAGCTATTTGCTGAAAACTTGAAATTCTCTATCTTTAGGCTCTTTTACTTTTAAAAAATCTTTCTTTTAAAATGAGGAAATTTTTTAATTTATAAACACATTACTTTAATTCTTTATTTTTGCCAATACAAAATCAAAAATGAGTATTTGTTAAATTTTGGACAGGTAGTCCCAATATAGTTTGGCTTCAGCACAAAGTAATAAGATTTATAAGCTTTGAAATGAAATAAGTTATTTTACTCCACCCTTTCTAACCTTCACTCTAGAAGAAGTTTAGAAAATGAGAGAAATAAAAAGACCTGATGAGCTTTAAACTTAAAAAAAAAAATCCCTACACTTGGATATATCAAAAATTTCCCTTTTCTACCCAGTCTTACCATACCTCCAAATGCTGTCTCTTTAAGACCTATGAAAATTCAAAAAAAAAAATTAAAGCAACTTTTCTTTAATATCAGGAAAAGCAAAGCATTCACACTTCTCTATAATCCAATTTTGGAGAGCTAATTAGATCATGGTGTTTGACCTAATACAATTATGCTTCTCCTCTCCATTCAAACTCCACTTACATTTTAGATACATCTGTTTAAGAGTTTATTTTTTAAGAGCAGTGTAGATTTACCACAGAATTGCGAGGGAGGTACAGAGATTTCCCATATACCCTCATCCCCTCATATGTATAGCTTCCCCCATTATCAACACCTCCACCAGAATGATAATTTTTTTTTTCTTAACCAAGGATGACCCTACATTCACACATTATAATCACTCAAAGTCCATAGTTTTTTTAGGGTTCACTCTTGGTGTTCTACATTGCATGGGTTTGGACAAATAGATAATAACATATATCCATCATTATAGTACCACATAGAATAGTTCCACTGTCTTAAAAATCCTCTGGCTCTGCCTAGTCTTATCTTTCCCCCACCCCCAGCTCCAACCCCTCATAACCATGGATCTTTTATTTTCTCCATAGTTTTGCCTTTTTCAAAATGTCATAGAGTTGGAATCATATAGTATTTAGCTTTTTCAGACTGGCTTCTTTCAGTAATTATGCATTTAAGGTGCCCTCATGTCTTTTCATCTCTTGATAACTGCTTATTTTTTAAGAGCTCAAATTTTTTTTAAGATTTTATTTATTTATTTGACAGAGAGAGGCACGGCAAGAGAGGGAACACAAGCAGGGGGAGTGGGAGAGGGAGAAGCAGGCTTCCCGTGGAGCAGGGAGCCCGATGTGGGGCTCGATCCCAGGACTCTGGGATCATGACCTGAGCCGAAGGCAGATGCTTAATGACTGAGCCACCCAGGCACCCGTCAAATTTTTTTTACATACTTAAAAACCATTGCTAAATTACTCCTCCAGACGGCAGTATGACCACATCAGTGGACATAGCCAAGTAAGACTGCAGGAAATAGGACAGATGAAATCAAATGTTATTAAATAACAAGAGGCTGCATCTTTTTCTAGTTTTTTTGCCTATCATTCTCAAGGAGAAAATCGCACACAGAAGATCTCAGAGGGGATCATACAAAGGTGAGAAGAGGCATTTTGTGAGCATAGCAGTTAAAGAAAGCTAAGAAATGGAAAACAAAGTTTTAAGGGAAATACATTGTTCCAAATACCTACATTTTCTCCCTCATGCCTTTATTCCCCGTGAAAACACCGCTCTTTATTGAATGTTCCTATGTTAGATGCATTTCCTCAGGAAAGTTTTCTAACTTACTCTAACTAACTAACTCTTGAATTCCGGATCAATATGTACTCCTAGGGCATCCTGTATTGCTCAGACCCTATTATTTCTCACATTGAATTATTATTGTTGTTTACTTACCTATCTCACACACTACACAATAAGCTCCATGAGAGTCTCTGTCAGCTCTCTATGCATGTCCTCTTAAAGTATTTGGCACATAGTATCTTCTCAACAAGTATTTTATGAAGAAAGGAAACAGTTAACTAATACTTTCCTTTCTTTGTTTCTGTGCTTTCTCTATATAAAGCTTCCCCCTGGCTTCTGTCAGAAGAGCACCCCTAACCGCTTCTGGCTTGGCACTGCCTGATTAGAATCTATAAATGCTCAAATAAAGTCTTAACCATTTTTTTTAAAGATTTTATTTATTTATTTGACAGAGAAAGACACAGCGAGAGAGGGAACACAAACGGGGAGTGGGAGAGGGAGAAGCAGACTCCCTGCCGAGCAGGGAGCCAGATGTGGGACTCGATCCCAGGACTCCAGGATCATGACCTGAGCCAAAGGCAGTCGCTTAACCAACTGAGCCACCCAGGTGCCCTAAAGTCTTAACAATTTTAATATGACTCAGGTTATCTTTTAACACACATACATCCTTTTGGCAATTATAAGATATGTGGGGCAAATTTCTGTATCAGAGCTAAAGTGTCTGGATACAATGTGTTAAAAATATTTTAAAATGCGTTACTGGTTGCAGAAAAGAGTGATCCCAGAAGTTCAGAAGGATGAGAACGCTCAAGTCCAGAGAGAAAGGGATGAAGTTATTGCTCCCCTGGTAGCACCTATAGATTCCTGGCTGTCCAGAGCTGGGATTTAATCAAACCTTGCCCCAAAGGAAGAAAACACAAAATACTGGACTTGTTTCAACTTGGGAATTCAGATCAAAGTTTCTTGAAAACACACACACACACACACACACACACACGATGCTCCCAATGGAAACCGGGGGGAAAACACAACTACTTGCTTGTTTTATTTTGACTTTGGGTAAAGGAGAAATAAAAAATACGTATGTCTGTACTTGAAAGTCATCATGAGTCAGTAGTTTAAAATTGATCCCAGGTGCCTGGTAAAAGCAAATGTAAATACTTTCTGGGAGAAGGTGTCTTAAACCCAAGTATAAAAAGTTAAAAAGTAAGATAGCGTTCTAAGGAGCTTGATTTCATGATTTAAAAAATGGAATTAATTTCTCAAAAACTGCAGGTATATAAATTAAAATAACAATACAGAACAAAAATAGTGGGGTTTTTTTAATCTTAAAAAAAAAAAAAAAGCAAACCAGAAATTGAAAGTATGATCCATAAAAAATAACCAGGAAGCTTTAATAATAAAATAATCTGGAAAGGAAAAAAATTTAATGATTGCTATTGGAGACTCAATGGATGAGTTGCCTAGCAAATTAATCTGAGATGAATAAAAAATTAGTACATTCAAGATAAACTTAAAGAAGGATGCCTGGGTGGCTCAGTCCAGTAAGTGGCTGCCTTTGGCTCAGGCCATGATCTCAGGGTCCTGGGATCCTCAGCGTTGGGCTCCCACTCAGGGAGGAATCTGCTTCTCCCTCTCCCTTTGCCCCTCCCCCTCTGCTCATGCTCTCTCTTGTTGTCTTGCTCTCTCTCAAATAAATAAATCTTAAAAAAAAATAAAGATAAACCTAAAGAAACTACTTGGAATGAGATACACAAATGGAAAGTATGAAAAGATAAAATGAAAAGAAATAATAAGGTCTCGTGTACTTTTAATTATAGTTTCAGAAGGAAAGAAACAGATACATCAAAGAAGCAATACTTGAAAAGTTAGGGGCTCAGAGTTTTCTAGAATCCATGAAAAATCTCATTCTTCAGGTTTAAGACAGGCGAACTGTTCAATCCAATCTAACTGCTAGTCATAACAATAAAAGGAAATCCATACTAGGCATGTCATATTGCAACCTTTAAATATCAATGACAAAAATAAGATTTCAAAAGTAGCTGACGTGGGTGGAAAGGGGGATGTGGCAAGAGGGTGCTCAAGCTACAAAAGAATAATTTATGGCTGATTTCTCAACAGCAACAACAGAAGCCAGGAGATGGTGTGTTAATATCTTCAAAATACTGAGGAAGAAATAACCATCAACCTAAATTTTACTAAACAATATAACTATCATTCAAGAATAAGAATGAAATGAAGTTATTTCCAGTCCATGAACAAAACGTGATGTGGGAGGGGCTTCTAGTTCCAGTTTAGCCTAAATTGGTCAACTAATTCCTCTGCTTGTTCCTTTGTCCCTTATCACGTCCAAAGGAACTGGAGAGAGAGAACATGAAGAAAGCTGGAGTGACAGCTGGGGACAGAGGCTCCTTCTAGCTAGTGTGTATGTGTAGAGAGGTAGACTTGAGCCGGGGAAGGAGGCAGCTCTCAAGGTTGTAAAAAAATTATATATATATATACATATTTTTATTTTTTGTAATAGGAGAGAAAATGGATTGTTGGAAAGGTGTTATTGCTTCTCCCAGCTCTCGCCTTGGGAACTAGGGCCTGACCCACGCCTGCCTGGCTCACACCTTGATCCAGGTCCCCTCAAGGGTAAATTCAGGGAAGCTCAGAAGTCATTTCCATGTGAGATGCTAGAAAATGGTTAAAGAGGAATGATTGTAGTTTTGGGTTCATAAAGCTCCCTGTCTCTATGTGTCTCTATTGCTGCCTGACAATAGTATGGTTGAACCACATACATTTGTTATCATTTCCCAGTTTTCTGTAGGTCAGGAATCCAAGCACAGGGTAGGTGGGTTCTCTGCAAGGCCATGACCAAGAAGCTGGTTGGTGATGAAGTCTCATCTGAGGTTCAACTGCATAGGATTTTTTTTTTTTTAATTTCACCATGATCTATTTCAGAAGTTCAAGATTGATGGATATTTAGTGTTCTTTTCTATCTTTTACTGTTAGTAACAATAGGACAATGAATATCAATGTACTTAAGTCATTTTAAATATGCATGAGCATATTTATAAGATATATTTCTATATATGGAACTATGAGATCAAAAGGAATTGACTGATGTTGGCGAGGATGTGGAGAAAGGGGAACACTCCTACATTGTTGGTGGGAATGCAAGCTGGTGCAGCCACTCTGGAAAACAGTATGGAGGTTCCTCAAAAAGCTGAAAATAGAGCTACCCTATGACCCAGCAATTGCACTACTGGGTATTTACCCCAAAGATACAAATGTA
>NC_138372.1:142329246-142351561 GCF_054177405.1 Leptonychotes weddellii
TGAAACTGGGGGGAAAGAAAAGGAAAGAAAGAAAAAAGAAGAAGAAAAAAAGAAAAGAAAAAGAAAAAGATAAAAACAAACAAAAACAGAACAAAACAAAAAAAAACCCAGAATATGATCAAATATGATCAGGCTGGTGCATAGATCAGTGCCACACACTAGATTTTGGGTGTATTTTGGTCTGTTAGAAGAAAGTGCCTCCCAAAATTTTAAAGAAAGAAAAACTTATATATGTACAAAAATAAGGGTTGATACAATGAAGGAATGGAATATGACTGTAAAGATGAAAATTATAAAAAATTTTATAAAATGAATTGATAAGAAGTTGTTTGAAAAAAGAAAGAAGAGAATTAAAAAAAAAGAAAAAGAAAAAAGGGAGAGAATGTGATCAGGCAGGAGACTAGAACAAAGCCATACGCTAGGGATTTAGGGTATATTTTGATCTGTTAGAAGGAACTGTATCTCAAAATTTTAAAGAGAGAACAACTTATATATATATGCCAAAAATAAGGGTAACTACTATGAAGAGATAGAATATGACCCTAAAATTGAAAAATAAAAATGTTTTTTAAAAAAGGGATGGATAAGATGTTGGTTGAAAAGGGAAAAAGAAAAATTAAAAAAAAATTAATTTTGAAAGACTAAAGAATCATGGTAAAAAAGCCATGAATTCTATGTGCAGTATTCCCCTAGCGCTGGTGTTCTGCAGTTCATTGATCGGTAAACTTGGTCTTGGCTGGCTGTTCTCGCTGATCTTCTGGGGAGGGGCCTGTTGCCGTGGTTCCCAAATGTCTTTGCCGGAGGCGGAATTGCCCTGCCCTTGCCCGGTCTGGGTTAAGTAATCTGCTCGGGTTTGCTCTCGGGAGCTTTTGTTCCCTGCGAGCTTTCCGTGCAGCTTTGGAGGATAAGAGTGAAAATGGTGGCCTCCCAATCTCCGCCCCAGAGAAGCCGAGAACTCGGGGCCCCGCTCCTCAGTGCGCCCCCAGAGAAAAGCAGAGTCACTCCCGTCTTCCCGGTCTCCGGCTGGGCTGCACTCCGTGCTTACCTGGCCTGTGATTGAGCGTTTCTAGCTCTTGCACCCAACTTGGTGTGGAGTCTCCAAATCCAGCCGATCCCTGCGGTGTGCTCCCGCACCACTCCTCCCAGGGGAAGAAGGGAAGTCTCCCCGGATCTGCCGCTTGTTGGGTCCCTGCTGGAGGAGCAGTGGCCCGACTGTGCTGCGGATCACGGTTTATGGCAACCCCGAGCTGAGAGCCCGTGCCTCGGCTCCGTCTCTGCAGTCAGCTTCCCTGCTCTGATACCTGGGAGCTCTGCCGCACTCAGGCACCCCGGTCTTTCTGTGACCCCGAGGGTCCTGAGACCACTCTGTCCCGCGAGAGTTCCACCCCCGCTTAGCCACTGGAGCGACGTCCCTCAGCGGAGCTGACTTCTAAAAGTTCCGATTTTGTGCTCCGAGGCTCTATCACTTGCTGGTTGCGGCTGACGGAGGCCCCTCCCCCGCCGTCTATCCTCCCGAATATCGCCTCGGATTCACTTTTCCGCACGTCCTACCTTCCAGTAAGTGGTCACTTTTCTGTTCAGAGAGTTGTTGCTATTCTTTTCTTCGATCTCCTATTGAGTTTGTAGATGTTCAGAATGGTTTAATCCCCATCCAACTGAATTCCTGAGACCAGACAAAATCCAGGTCTCCTACTCCTCCGCCATCTTGCTCCGCCAACCTATTACAAATATTTCTAAATTGATACTACATTGCATTGCTCATGTATTTTGAAGACTTACCTTGAAAATGCACTTAGCTCATCCAAAGAGATTTTGATGGGGACTTCAAAAGGCATCTTATTCATCCAAATATGATCCAGCCAGGCAAAAGATTATATCACATTTGTATGCAGTATTAGCTATGCTGCTAGAATATAAACCATATTATAAAGACTACACTTTCTTGTTTTGTCATTTAATAATTCTAGCATCACAAAAATTATTATGAAGTGCCCCAAAAGTATTATAGGCTCATCATTTATAATATTAGTATGGTCTTGTAATAGAAACATGAAATACAGAAAAGAATTAGGGACTAAAACAGCTTCATGTACAGAAATAAATACTAAATAACATTGGAGAGGAGGACATCATGTGAAGGTTCTAATTGTGTAAAGAATAAATTCCTGGAGCTGAAGAGGGAGTAACATGGACTACACTTTTCAGAGAACATTTCAGAGGATTTTCGGGACTTAGCTAGGGATGTTGATGGAAGATAAGTTATGGATAAGATGTAAAAGGAGGAAGTTTCCTTCCTAGATTTTTTATAGACTTTTTTTTTTTTTTTGACAGAGAGAGACACAGCGAGAGAGAGAACACAAGCAGGGGGAGTGGGAGAAGGAGAAGCAGGCTCCCCAATGCGGGGCTCGATCCCAGGACTCTGGGATCGTGACCTGAGCAGAAGGCAGAGGTTTAGTGGCTGAGCCACCCAGGTGCCCCTCCTTCCTAGATTTTTTAGAGCTTGCACTTTGTCTGTATGCATATATTAACAAAGTTGCATATTAATACATTCCAAAATCGGATTTAAATATGTTTTGCTTATGTTATATATTGCTTAAATATTACATATTGAGTATATATTGTATGTATACAAACACAAGAGCTCATCTATATGTTTGACTTTTTTTCTATTTATTGGAAGCAATTCATTGCTAACATTGGGAGGCAGCACAACATTCAACCCATCCAAATTATCATGTAATGTCTTGTACAAATCAATAGGCTCTAATATGAATTCTTCTTTCCTGTGGCGCAAAGTGCTTGTAGTGACTAATTTCCTGTTAACCCAAGGCTACTCTTTTAGTGTCTCTATTTGGAACTATACTCAACTCCTTGTGCTTTGCAGAAGTCTGATAACCAGACGAGTGGGTACTTTATTATAGAGCAAAAACAAAGTTTTAATTGACATTAGAAATAAAATGCATAGATATTATCATCTCATAAATACTCAGCTTAAATAGCACAATTCAAGGATCACAGTTTATGAATAACTTTATAAGATCAGGGTTAAAGTGATTTCTAAGGTACTCATACAAATAATAAGTATAAATTTTGGCCCCCAAACAGATGAAGACCAAATCTTTTGATACTGTTAATATTTTGAATCTGACATATTTGGTACTTTTTTCCCTATTAATAATTCAACCAGGAAATACCTTTACCTTTTATGTTATGGGATAATATAATAATTTTTTATTCTATACTTTAGGTTGCCTACCTGTATTTAAGTGGATTTTTTTTGTTCCAATAGTCCAAAAACTATTACATCCCATTTCCCTTATCTCACTTCTCAAAGGATATATTAATGTGCATGCTATAATTTTTAGATCAAGCTAAACTGTATTAAAAACAAAGTACAAGTCTATTAAAAAATAAACAGTGTTTTAAACAGGATGCAGTTATAGAAAAGGCATTTTCTTAATTGTATGAAAATGAGATTCAGATCTAAACTTTTATTAATATGTCCATTCCTTTATTATTACATCAGGTGATTTAAAATTCATTTAATCCCACAAATGAAATTCCCAAATGAACAGATACTTGGGGAATATTTTTCTCTGAAAATGGAAACATCTTGATAATGTCTTTAGTAACTTGGAAATATAGCAAATTCCTAATCACATAAAAAATGTTTTTTCTCTTGTCCTTGGTGTTAACTACAATATAGTATTTATATATATGTATATATTAGCTTTAATATATATTAGCGACCAAATTCAATTGTATTTAACCTTATAAAGCTCCTCCTCTTGAAAACCTAACATAGAATATTATGACCAGTACCTCTTTTTATTCATACTGTTCAGTAAAATGTATAATCTTGATATCTATTTATTCTATTGATTGTTTAAATTAATATCATCTACCTTAAGACCAAAGTATAATGCAAAGAAATTAAGGTCAATTTAGATAGTTTAATTAGTTCAATTCAACTTACATTTATTAAGGATATACCATATACCTTGTATTGGGCTAGTGTAAACACACATGGGCATATTGTTACACTCAGGTAGTTCATGGTTTTGTGGAGGAGACCAAAACTTAAATAACTGCAATTCTCTCCATTAAGTGACATGACTGAAGTGTGCATAGGAACAGAGGTGGCCTGTAGGGGACCCATTTTATCCAGACTGGAGTGGGGTTGCAGGGGGTGGAGATGGTGTGAACTGAGTTTAAAGGATGGCAAAGATTGAAACCATTAGTTCTGGAACCAAAAGTTTATGTGGTATGGGAGAGGAAGGGGACCAGTAGTCCAAAATGAGGGACCCACATGTGCAAAGACTAGGGATAAGACATAGCATGACATGTGCTGAGAATTATAGCAGTTCCATGTTACTGGAGCATCATTTCCATGGTCCTTAGATTTTTGTTTCTAAGTTTGGAAGGCTCTAGAGTGCTTAAGGGTCAGAATTAGACAAATCTGGATGCAAATCATATTAGTTGTCTGATATAACACTTATCTCACTTAGAGCAAGTTATATATGGCTAAGCTTCCCTTGCCTCATCATAAGTAGGGTTAATAATGCCTGGTTCTGGGGTGATCGAAAATAATAAAAGACATAATCTATATCAGTATTGTCTTAGAAAAGTGCCTAGAACAAAATAGGCTTTCAAATAATAGTATTCTTGAGTTTATTCATGTTAGTGTTCTATTGGTTGATGCCTATTATGGGTAGTTTATGGATTTGTTAGAGGACCCCAATAATAGGTCAAGATCACAGATTCTCATTCCTGTAATCCAGGAAATTTTTCTTTCATGACTATCACTGATATCCCTATGCCTACTGGGTAAACATTAGATTCTAATCCTGAAGGAGACTGTATAAGTCTATAACTCTTGCTAGAAAGTAATAGCAATGTTACCTTATCTTTGTATTTTACGATTTCAGAACACTTGCACTTAACATCTGTGAAAAATATGCAAAAATAAAAAAAAAACTACCACCAAAATTAGTCCCATTGGATAGATCAGCAAATTAATCAAGCAAGATCAGTAAATTAATAAAAATCTACGTATTTTAGCTCTTGGTCTCACTCAACACATTAGTCATATCACTTTCTTATATGAGAAACTTAATCTCTTTTTTTTTAAAGATTGTATTTATTTATTTGACAGAGAGAGACACAACAAAAGAGGGAACACAAGCAGAGGGAGTGGGAGAGGGAGAAGCAGGCTTCCCACCGAGCAGGGAGCCCAACGCGGGGCTCGATCCCAGGACCCTGGGATCATGACCTGAGCCGAAGACAGACGCTTAATGACTGAGCTACTCAAGCGCCCCTGAGAAACTTAATCTTATTTGAATTTTTTGTTTGGCAGTATTTCTGCTGCCAACATAAGGTGTACAGTTATGTGAAATTATCCTTTCTGTATAACAGATCACTGGTATGAGTGATCTCAATGATCTCAAGTGTGATGATATCAAAGGTATGTCCTCTACAAATGTGCACATTAATGTTAACAGATGCAAACAACAACAACTTAGAGG
This sequence comes from Leptonychotes weddellii, assembly GCF_054177405.1. NCBI lineage: Eukaryota > Metazoa > Chordata > Mammalia > Carnivora > Phocidae > Leptonychotes > Leptonychotes weddellii. The sequence goes on from NC_138372.1 coordinate 142,334,772, forward strand.
TTAGGAAACAAAAAAATCCAGTTTGTATTTGCTTTGAACCAGCAGGATATCTCATACTTTCAGTACAAAAATATTTATGGAGCTTCTGTTATGTGCAAGGCACTGTACTAAGTAGCAATAGGACATATACATGATTGTCAGTCATAAGCAGTAGAGAGCTGTTAGGGATTTAGATACAAAACGAGTCCCTATAACATGTTATAAAAATCTGTACAGTTGGGCGCCTGGGTGGCTCAGTTGGTTAAGCGACTGCCTTCGGCTCAGGTCATGATCCTGGAGTCCCTGGATCGAGTCCCTCATCGGGCTCCCTGCTCTGCGAGGAGTCTGCTTCTCCCTCTGACCCTCCCCCCTCTCATGTGCTCTCTCTCATTCTCTCTCTCTCAAGTAAATAAATAAAATCTTTTAAAAAAAATCTGTACAGTCATGTAGCTTTACAGCTTTATAAAATGCTATAAAGCAAGTGTGATAGCATGGAGGGAGGGATTAGAGATTCAGATGAAGAAGAGATCTTATTTAGTCTGGGGTAATCAAGAAAAGCCCCCTAATAGAGTTGAAGTTTAAGATGATTCTAGAAAGACAGATGGCATTTGTACCCATGGAACTCACAGAAAAGAATAGCCCCCAAGACATAGAGGTTGGAAAGAGATGCATTGGAGGAGAAACTACCCAGATTGGCTAGAGCGTAAGGTAGAAGAACCATGGAAAAGGAAGTCAGACATGAACACTGAGGATGTTATGGAGGTTCTAAAGGTGAAGAAATTGTACTCAATTTCTTAAATAAGGGGCGGGGGCAGCACAAGCTTCTGAAAAAGGGTGGGATGGTGTGGGGAAATGACTGAATCTGATCTATTTGAAGATTGCTCAACAGAGTCACTGAGGCTATATCCAAAAGAGAAAAGGAAGAGCTGCTAGGGGCTCTGTCGATAATGAAGGCATGAGCTCAGACAGTGCAAATGGAACAGAGAGGTTAGGATCAAAGCTGGGACTTCAGAGAAGTAGTAGCCACATGGCTTTGTAAATGACTGAATGAGGTGGCGAGGATGGGAGAGCATGGAACACAAGGCTTCAAAACTTGATGACTTCAGTATCTTCTCATAGAAAAAAAAAAAGGCAAATGGAAAGTGATGAGGCACGGCTCATCCCTCATCGCAATGACCAGATGTTTCCATTTCACGCACCTGACCAACTAGGTTAGGATTGCCTTTCTCCTTCACCACACTGTGCAACTTTCCCAAGTTGGGGAGTGGCTCAAATGTGAGGAGTTTCCTAAATTGAGGAGAAGACTTCTCTAGTCAATGTTATGAGTAGCTCTGTTCCCAAAATATGCCCTTGAAACGGGAAATTTCAGTAGGAAAAGAAAGTTTGGGGGAGGATGTGATGAATTTTATTTTGGACATGTCAAGCTTTTTGTTTGTTTGTTTAATGATATTTGGGGAACTAATATCATCTCTGAAAAGTAAAGCATGAATTTTATCTTAAATGCCATCTGGCTCAGTTATCTCAACCATTGTCGTGAGAGTGCAGGGCCAGTCATTGAGTAGGAAGAGGTATACCGAAAAGTGAGTCCTGTGACCTCTGGCCTGTGGCAGGAAACCACCAAGACTGCACCCCTACTTCACGGCCACCAAAGACTCCAAGTCTCTTTCACAGACAGGCTGGTAAATGAATGGTTATTCACAAAACTATGAGTCCACTTCTAATAATCATTGCCAATTAAAAATAAACATTTTGAACTCAGTCTGTTTTCATACAATGCCAAACTACCACACTGCATGATTTCACAGAAAATGCTTGGGGTTAATTTTATAATCAACATAAAACCAAAAGGAATTGAAAAAGAAAAAATCTGAATTAAATCTTTCCTATTTTATGACATTAACAAATGAACTTAAGTCTCTGAGTTAACTGTAAGATAGAAAGTATCAATGCAGTTGCTACAATGTACCAGCTATTTCAACACACAGTATCTCATTTGGCCTTTTGCAGCTCTCATGCGGATTATCATTATTGACTTTTTATTTTTAAAACAGGAGAGGAAACTTAGGTTCAGTAAGTAATACATCTATTAATTTGTGCCTCATTACAAAGTCCATGTTCTTTCCATTTTATTTTTTTATTTTTTTATTTTTTAAAGTATTTCTTTTTATTTGAGCGATAGAAAGGGAGCATGAGTGGGGGGAGGAGGGAGGAACATGAGAGGGGGGAGATGGAGAGACAATTTCGAACAGACTCCCCACTGGTCCCAGAGCCCAATGTGGGGCTCGATCTCACAACCCTGAGACCATGACCTGAGCTGAAATCAAGATTTGGTCACTTAGGGACACCTGGGTGGCTCAGTCCGTTAAGCGTCTACCTTCGGCTCAGGTCATGATCTCGGGGTGCTGGGATCGAGTCCTGCATCGGGCTCCCTGCTCTGCAGGGACCCTGCTTCTCCCTCTACCTCTGCCTCTCTCTCTGTCTCTCATGAATAAATAAATAAAATCTTTAAAAAAAAAAAAAAGATTTGGTCACTTAACCAACTGAGCCACCCAGGCGCCCCGCCATGTTCTTTCTATTTTAATGCATACCCCCAATTTTGTACCTGGGACAATCCAGTCATATAATACAAGAGTTTTAAAATTATAAAGTACAATATAAATATGGTAGGGTATATTACAAATATTCTAAATGGTTCAGAGATTGGTACCTTCTATATATATTGATTTTTCTCTAAATTATCCAGTTTATTTAATCCTAGAATTTCAAATCATACTGAAACTTTCAACTTCTAAAGAGCTAAATAAAAGTGGTTTAGAATAAGGAAGTCACTGAGCATTTGCTGTGAGCACACAATATCATACAATGGCATGGATCATGGTAAAACCAGAAACTTAGGAGAGGTGGTTGCTTTTAAAGAAGGGAGGACAGAGATGAAACCTGCCCGCTAACAAGCAGAAAACATTTGCATTATTGAACATATATCCACTCACATGCATCAGTTGACACAAATGTAATGTTGGAACAATTTCCCTGGGACAATAGTAATTATTGTACCAAATTATACACTCCATTGACAGTCCCACTGAGCCTCAACTTGGCAGTCCAGCAGTACTCACTCAGCAAACTACTTAGAAGCTTAAGATTGTTTCAAGGTCAAAGAATCAGAATCTTTAGGTGCTAAGGTTGTCTCAGAAAATAATTCTAGGTCCAATTAACTTTAGGACATGAGACACTCATGCATATTTATTCTAAATTTATAAGTAAAATTGCTTATAATTATGTTTGGCTTTTATTCATTGGGTAAACTGGCTCCAGTCAGACTAGGAGATTATGGTATAATCTGCACTTGGGCTATTTAATATCACAAAATAACAAGGAAGAAACAAATCCCAAATCCTACCTAGCCCTTGTGCTTAATTTTGAGCTCTTATCCACCCTTCTGCCACAACAATATATTTTTCCATGTCTGAATAATTTCATCTAAAATAGTGCCCTGGAGTCATCAGCAAGATCATTGTGGGTAGCCTATGCTTTTTCCTGCATGAAATTCCAGGGAAGGTATGGGCTCTTCAAATTTAGTATCTTTCTAAAACTCTGAATCCATGTGAGTTAGAAATACTTCTTTAACCTTTTAGTTTTTCCACAGACATGTATTGAATCAGACACAATATATATATAGATATGCGTGCATACGTCTCCCAAGGTTAAATGTTGATTCTCAAAGATAGTAATTTCTAAACAGGCTCTAGCCCCATAAAGAAGTAAAGAAACATTTTCTTAGCTGTCCCTTCATTTGCAGAGTGGTATTTTTTACAATGGAGTTTGTGCTCAAGGATATGAAGCAACACTATGTTCAGCCATCTTCCCTAAATCTTTCCCACTTTGCCACCTAATGCCTGCTGGCATAAGAAGCATCTTCCTACTGCTGAGCTATGTACCTTTATGACGCTTGCTTTCTTAGCTCCACATAGGCCCAGTTGAAATACTGAGTTTTATGCTCATAGGCATTTAATCAAATTCTTCAGCAGGTGCCCGACTTCCTCCCTGTCTACGTCTTAGAGGCTAGAGCAGTTTTGCTCCTTTACTTACTCCTTTGCTTATTTTCCTTCTGTAAGTGATAACCTGTAAAATGGTGACCTATTTCCCAGAGCACTTAGAGTGAGTTCCATATGTCTTAATATGTAACTGTCCACATATCTGCACTACTGAGCTATTGCTTTATGGGTGTTAGTCTTATTCTCCCAACCAAACAAAGAAATCTTTAAGAGCAGTAACTGAGAATCATACTGTAGTATCTCCTAGGGCAGTGCAGTTCAATAGAGCCTCCCCTGATGTTGCAAACGTCTATATCTGCATAGCCCAGTACTTTAGCCTCTAGCCACACGTGATTATTGAATGCTTGAAGTGTGGTTAGGGCAAATGAGGGATTGTGTTTTTATTTTATTTATTTTTAATTAACTGAACTAGCTCTATCTAGCTAGTAGCCAAGATATCAGCACAGCCCTAGAGCATCTAGTTCAAATTGATCATATAGCAAGTGCTCAGTAAGTATTGGCAAATGAAAAGAGTTTTACTGGGCAGTGTACTTCCACTTTCATACACAGAATTTTTATCTCCTTTGGAATTTTACCATTAAGTAGGGAGAAAAAAATTTATTTTCAGAAAGAAAGAGAGAGAGGAAGGAAGGAAGGAAGGAAGGAAGGAAGGAAGGAAGGAAGGAAGGAAGGAAGGAAACCAAAGTATTGAAATGAGATACTTTAAGGAAGAACCTCAACTAGTGCCCTTGAAAATCACTTTAAATTAATAGATACTCTCTCCATTAGAGTTGGATCGAATAGTATTGTAATCATATTCAAAGACTTCTTAGAGAAACTCAAATTTTAAAGTGGTCTCACTTTGATCATAGTGAGCTAAGTTATCAGTTATATGAGGACAAATAATTTCATTCCAAATTGCTCAATCAAATTTAATCAGCCAGACCCAAAAAGCATTCATGAACATTTTCATAAAATGTGAATCTGAATTGACTTAGAATTTTATGATGTTCTTTTAAAACATATTGATTGACATATTCTTGATCAGAACTTTAGACTATCAACACATTCATTTCCTTCATAAAATATTGAGGAAATTTTACGTAAATTGAACCAATTTTATTGTAAAGTTTACCATTACGCTTGAGACTTGTGTAACATGAGGAAGTACATAAGCCAGTGAGAGTGAGATAACTATTCTGATTCTGTACCTGTGATGTACTCTAAGTAGAAGAGACTGGACATGATGTGTAATTTTAAACTATGCTCTGAGAAATGGTAGAAACTTTAATTTTCACAAAGGCTGACTTATGCCTAAAACTGTTACCATAATCCCCAATACCAAATGTGTTTTCCTTCAGACAGGCTCATTATCTTCATTGCTTATATATCTTAATAAAAATAAATTTTAACAATTTGAACTTATAATTGAATGTATATCAAAGAAATGTCACCTGCATCTATTTTAGATGGGGGGGGGTTCATGTAACATTTCATTTGGACATGTTCCACTGCCAAAATCTTTCACAACCACTGGCCTAGAAGATATCTTGGGGCTGTCTGAGCCCTGTGGCATGGTTATCTCTTCTGAGCTGGTGTCCTGGTTCCTCCCGTGCTCCGTTCCAGAGTTTTGTCTTTCCTGGAATCCAGGAAGCTTTAGGAACTCGAGTCCTGCTTTCTAAAAGTTCTTTGCTTTCTAAAAGTTCTTTGTGGCCAGATAAATTATACTTCTGAGAAGAGCTTCCTCTTTTCTCTTTTACTTCTTCTCTGCATTATTTAGCTATCTTTGGTTATAAGTGACAAAACATCAAGAAAAAGGAAAAAAAGGGAAAATTTTAGAGTGATGATAGAATATCTAACTAAATTACCAGGTTTTGGGAAAGCTAGTGATTATGGGCTTCAGGAACAACTGGATCCTGGTGCTGAATTCTGCCAGACTCCCTGGTTAATTGTGGTCACTCAATATATATATTTGTCACATGAATGAATGAACACTTCATCTCTCCTTTATGCTTATTGACCTCGTTTGTCTCTTTTGCCAATGTCCAGCTTTCTCCCTATTGAAGATATGAATAGTGATGTCTCTTGAATTCCATTAGTTGCTTCTCACTCTTACATCCACTGACATAACTGATCCTCCTTGCACAGTAAGAAGCAATGGATGATATGATTGTTTCATTTTATGTGTCAGAACACTGATTGCACCTCTATTAAGTGCCATATCCAAAATTATAACCTAGTATAACTCAAGTATCCTCCCCACAGAACTCCTAATACTGGGAATAATTTAGATTGAAGATCTGCCACCCCACAGTCTCCTAGCCCCTCATACTCCAGGGAGCTGTCATCTATCTGGAAGTATAAGGCAGTTTTTCCCACTGTCAGGTCTTGAACATCAGATGACTGAAATAACACTAGTAGTTATTAGGCATTGGAGGGAGCCTTTTAATATGAGAGGAGGAACGTTTACACCAGATGGTGTAGGTTCATGTTCCCCATTTCCCACAACCTTCCCCATCAAAATTATGATGTACTCAGCTTAGTGAATCCTTTAGATAGTCAGCCTGGTGTGTAGGCTTAATCCTGCAGGTACACAGCTTAGCAACTAGTACAAAGAAACTTCACTTAAATAGTGTTCCTTAAAGTCTGGAGTGGAGGAGACTTGATAATGGCCTAGGGCAGGTACAGATTTAGGCAATACACAGCAAATCACATTCTTAAGATTGCATGACTAAAGATGATGCAATGGAAACCAGTCATATCCAAGCAAGGTGAGGACCTGAAAGCAATGGGGTGGTAGGACAAGACCCAACCAAGACCTCAAACACACTTGGAGATTCATGATCTCTGACCCTCACCACGTGTGGACAACAGAATACCTTGAAAAGAATCTCTCTCACCATCAGGGTATTTTTCCAACCTAGGTAGGTAAATATTTGGCATCCCAACTATGGTTTTCTCTCAAATTTTGGAATTTCATATAACATGGATTCAGCCTCCCCAAAGACATTAACTATCTTTGGCCATACAATGCTAACTTATGCAGAAGAAATCTATAGGCCCAGCTTGGGTCAGGAACTCACTTTTGAACCAGTCAGCTATGTCCAGTGGTGAGGTGGTGTCTCTGGCTTAATTTGGTTCAGATGCTCACATTTTGTTGAACTGGTACAGGCAAGGGAGACAGAGTTAAATAGCAATATGCTGTGTACTTGCCTCTTCCCTCAGGCTTTAGACTCTCTGAGATCACAGACTGCATTTTATTCCAATTCTCTAGCATTATGCTAGGGGCGTAGTTGATGTCAAATGAAATGTCATGATTTGATTTTTGAGTTTTCTGTTATGCATTTAGGTTAACATTCCAGCAAACATCACAGCATATTATACAGTTTCACATGTATTTCAAAGACCACAGACCTCATAATGATTTCAATATGTATACAAGTTGAGGCTAAGCCCCCATTACACTCTCCAAGGAATACATACCAAGGCCTTACATAGTTATGCTCCCTGATCCTATAATTTTAATTGCATCCCCCAGGAGCCCAGCTTGACATCCAGTTTGATTTGTACATAGAAGCTTCCCTAAGGCAGGCAACTCCAATGAATTTTAAAATCTATCTTCCCTGATAAGCCAATGGAACAATTTTTTTTAACAAAGAGAACTTTGTAATTTTTCCAGAAAATGACTTTGCTTATATTTTCTTTCTTTAATATTTCATGTGTTTTATGTATTATTTCTGGGAAGTAGCTCTTGATCATTTTCAATGTTTATTTCTGAATATTTAATTTGTCATTTCAGTACTTTTATTTTTATTTCTTTTCCACATGTTCTTACCCTTCTCCTTGGAAACCAAAATGTTTACAGGCAAGAAAACAATCACTGTTAGAGAAGACAGTCCAATGAAAGTCACAATTGCCAAATTAAATTCAGTTCTTCCTAAAGGCCTGGAGACATCTTAAGGTCAAGCATGAAGAGAAGTCAAAAAGTTCCTTTTTTTTTATAATTCTATCTTCCCTTCCTATTTAGGATGACCTGACAGGTAGAGCTGCTTCTGTAACCAATGTGTGTCATTTTGCACAAAAATCCTACCCTTTCTTTTTGGTGCTATTTGCCAGGCTTACAGATAGAAAATCAAGCATTTCTCTGACGTACAGAATTCACCAGGTTTTACTGTTGTTAATGTGTGGAGACCTATAAACTCCAAAGAAGGAATTGGTCATGAATTTAAAGATAAACTTATAAAGTTTAAAAAACCAGTTTACCCTTCAAGATGGAATCAATATTGGAGCAACATAAAATGTTGAGGTTAGCTCTCTGCAGTCATGGTGACCTCCTCATTTAGTACTAACCACGTGCTAAGCATAATTCATGTACCTTTCTCAACTTCCTCTTATGTTGAAAATATCGATTACTCTTTTTGTGCCTCCATTTCCTCATCTATAAAGTGATGACAGTAACTACCTAATAGGGTTACTCTGAAGATTGATCATAGAACATTGTTCCTAGCACTTAGTTTCAATAATCACTATGCTATTTTTACTGGATTCTAGGGGAGAGAAATGGTATTTGCCTACCACCATTGTCTAGAAGAGGAGCAAATTTAATAATTTCTATGGACTACAAAAATTTACATAGGTGATGAGTGGCAATCAGGATCTCATAAGTTGATTGCAGCTTTTCTTAAGAACATTAACTTTATTCAGTTCTATGCCCACCAAACAATATTTTAGAGTTGTTGCATGTGATTGGGCTGCACAACTCTAAGGACATCGTTTGCATTGTAGTTTGGATGAATGGGGTCCCTACCAATTCTGTGTACAACCTGCACATCCTACAAGGTAGTCCTGCTTCTTATGTACTCATTTGGAACTCACCCAAAGGTAGAATGAGATTTTCTGGGACTTTCAGGTTCATGAGTTTGCTTCATGTGGCTCAGTGCTGTAAATTCTTACCATCTCTAAATGAACTGATGTGATCAAGTCACTAAATTTGAAAACCTGAGCAAGGAATTATTAATCCATAGTGGCCCAACTTAACAATAACAATACTCTGAGACCCACCTCAACATCAAGCTGACTTCTCTCTCATCATTTTTGTTTTGTTTGGTTTTTTGCACAATGTTATTAGCAAACTTTACTGAACACTACCTACATAGTGTACTAGTCTAGGTCAGGTCCTGGCTTGATAGAGGTAAAGAAGCAAATATGGAACTTTATTATCTGAACAGTGTTATCACCCTAGGTTATAGATATCTAGTAGACTTATGTAAGTGAAATATAGCATTGTTACCCCTCCAATGTGTCTTAATGAGGGTGTTATAGAATTTGGGGTGAGATGTTTCTCCATCGTCTGGGAATGTCACATAAAAATGAATAGGATCCCTGGTCTTCAGCCTCTAATTTCAGTTAGCAAGGTCCTGTCATTGTGACAACGAACATGGCCCTAAGACATTTCCAAATATTCTAGTTGGGAGAGGATAGTACTAGTTTTTCTTGACCCCCTCCCCCCCCCGCCCTCCACCTTGCTGAGAGCTACTGGGATAGAAATTCATCCATACTCTGCAGTAACTTAACTCTAGGATGTACAGAGAAATGGGGGAAACCATGTATCTTTCTTTGTATCTTCCCCCCTGAATGCTTTGATAATATGGTTGGATCATAATGAGATCCTCTATTTGGTTTTTTTCCCTTAAATAAAGTGCTTTGTCACAGTTTTGAACTTTCTTGGTCGGTATAATGATAAGATGTTTTATCTACATTCAAAGTCTTCTGTCTTCTTGGTTTAATTTTTTTATATAAAATCAATAGACAATGTCAAATATGATGTGATAGAAAATATAAGAGATGGTGTTGGTTGGTCTTTAAGCTCATTCAATTCTATTACCAATAAGCAATGTTGACAAATAATAAAATATATTATTTTAATATAATTAAATAAAACAAAATTTATTGATCATTTATTGATCACTTGCTCTCTAAGCAAATATTTTGTTTTTATTTTATTAATAGGGGACTTTAACCAATATTCTCATTACCTTTTGACTTTTCTTTTTCTTTTCCTATAACTTCTTTCTTCCTTCACTACATTTTTTTACTTTCTTTTCTGATGTTTTGTTTTTTTAATTAAATTTTTTTTAAAAAATTCATAATTTTGTTTAAATTATGTTCCAAACATATAGATGAGGTTGAGCAAAGAGGAATTATCAATGTGAAATATTGAACATTTGGGTTCTTTCTTTCTTATTTAGAATATTGAGTCAGTAATTCTTAGATAAAGCATGTAATCTTATTTTATTTCAAGAGTCCAATCTGCCAAATGGGGATAATTATATCTGTAGCATGATTTTTTTCATTTGGGATAAAGTTAGTACTTAGTAGTTAGTTAGTAGTTAGTATTTAAAGTACTAACTTTATCCCAAATGAAAAAAATAATCCTAGTATCATACTTTGACCTTTGCATATATAAATTCTGTATATGTATATGGTAAGCTTACTTTTATAAAGATGAGTTTAACTGCATTACTTTTAACTTCTTACTGTGTGGATTCTTTGAACCAGATGCATGGCTGGTGCATCAGATGCAATTTAATGTACAATGTGTGTTAAAAAGGTATGCACACATAAACTCTACAGCTGCCTCATGCCTTGCTTTGTTGGCTTTCTAATTACTTGGCAATTGCTGAATGAGCAAATGCTCAAAGCTCATTAATTTTCTTCTGCTATTACTTTCTAATACTTTTCAGAAAGCTTATAATTTTCTTGTCTAAATGTTTCAAGTATTAGGAACCATTTCTGAAGTTGAAATGATAATATAAATAGCTATGAAAATTATCCCAGTAACCAGATATCTTTTGCACTTAGGAGCATTCACCACAAGCAATTTTGCTCCAATAGCTAGGGAATGTCAGTGACCAAATATTAAAGCATTTTGTGTCCCTTTCATTCTTTGCATTCAAGTCCCAGTCTGCTGAAGAAACAGCTATAAGCTTTAATTTTAGCTTTCCATTGGCCTTGAGAGATGCATTAACTTTGCAGCTAATTGCATGTATTTTTAAATAACTCATGTAAGCTCTTCAAACTATAGTTAGCATATGGACTATCACATCTCACAAGATAGCACTTTCTTTGTTCCTTTTCAGCCTGAGATGTGCTGCTGCAATTCTCAAAGTACCCTGCTTGTCCCTGAAGGATATTGTTATCTACATCCATGTCTAACTTCCCATCATGCATCTAAAATTCACTTTTTAGATGGGTTTGCATTCTTTTGGAATCTAGGAAAGTAGCTTTCACTGAGTGTAGAGTAAGAATATATTAAAGAAAATGTTCTAGATGCCAGACAAATTATAGGGAAATCAGAGGTTTGGATGAGTAAAATTAATGTTTTTCCTAAATATCTACGTGATCACCTTTCAGAACTGGGTGGCTTCAAGTGAAAATTTAGAGTTTTAGAAAAATATTTTCAAGCCTACAGGTGTTCATGTTCTGTTCTCATAAGTCTACCTGCCACTTTGAAGTTGCTCAGTAAGCATTTGCTGAAGGAAAACACGTAATTCAATAGTGAAGAAGTAAGTTCTGGATTTGTACAATGTTTCTATCACTTACTAGCTGTGGAACGTGTGACCATCTCACCTCACAAAACCTATTTTCTCCTATGTATAATACACATACCTCTACATATATTATGGATATGTGTAATGCACAGACATATATTAGAGTGCCCCTATCTCACAGGTCCACTGAAAGGATCACATGACCTAATATTCAGTGATCATCTAGCACGGCCCCTGACATATTCGTACTCAACCAAAGTTAGAAAATAGAGAACAAAAATCATAATACTCATAGCAGTTTGCTCAAAAGGTAGGTAGCAGCGTAAGAGCTCATGCTTTCTCTCCACAGCCCTGACACTGACATGACTCAACTCTAAATGATTTCAGTGTGTGAATCCCTTTATGCTGAGTTTCTAGTTTTTCAGAAAGGGAATATCAGCAGCCTAATTAGGGTCAAATATCCATCAGTCAGGATGGCCAAAAAAGATAGAGACATGTGATACTGTCATAAGGGCAAAAGCCCATGTTTCAGGACCATTGCCATCAAAAGCAGGAATGATTGAGGACACAGTAGCCATCCCAAGCATTGTCTAGTGCTGGTACTGTGTTAAGGTGTTGTTGATTTCAGGTAGCAGTTCAGTGTTTTGTTATTGGACTCATTCCTACTTAATGTTCTACTTCTATTAATGACCTGAAGGAGGTCACCTATTAACTCTTACAGTTGGTACCAAATTGTGGGTTAATTTAGAGAGGGTTGCAGAATAAAAGAACGGGGAAAACAAGATTAGAACAACTTTTACATGAATGAGTTAAAGAATCAGGGCAAAACAGTTATAAAACACAAAGCAGGGGGTGGGGGACGCCTGGGTGGCTCAGTTGGTTAAGCGTCGGACTCAATTTTGGCTCAGGTCATGATCCCAGGGTCATGAGATGGAGCTCCATGTTGGGCTCCATGCTGGGCATGGAACCTGCTTAAGGTTCTCTATTTCTATCCCCCTCCCTTTTCACTTGCACCCCCTCAAAAAAAAAAACCCACAAAGGGGTAGTAGCATCATTAGACAGAAAAATAGAAGGTGATTTTGACTCTATTAAAGAATGGGGGAAAAGGTTTTATTTTCCATTTTGCTTTGGATATTTTTATGCTTATATTAAATATGGTTGTTCATGCTATTCTAGGAAATTACTTCAAATAAAATAATGAAGCTAAGTTATGAAACAACTCAGTGAGAAATAGGAAGCAACCCAGGGATTCAACCTGTTTCCTTTATTAATATTCAAATAAATCAAATGTTCAATCTTCTGTCTTTCAAACATTTCATAGATCAAGACACATATCAAGAAATGTATTTGAATTTGAAAATGCTGTTATCAGAAAAGTAAATAGTTATAATATGAACCCAAAACTATGATTTTATTTCATCAATGCAGAATTATTTTATGTCAACAAATTTTTGAAAGTCATGAAAATTTCAATAAAGATTAAAAAGTGTATTTTTCAAGGATAAACTTGAATTTAGGCAATTCAGATCAGAATGGTCTATCTCTATTTTATACCTATGCCATTGGCCATGGTAATTCATTGACAATGATAAGTATAGCTAAAATGCTTTTTTGTTGTTGTTTTTAGGTTTTTTTTTTAAGATTTTATTTATTCATTTGAGACAGAAAGAGAGAGAGGGAGAGAGAATAAGCAGTGGTAAAGGCAGAGGGAGAGGGAGAAGCAGACTCCTGCTGAGCCAGGAGCCCAATGTGGGGCTTGATGTGGGGCTCAATCCCAAGACCTAGGGATCATGACCTGAGCCAAAGGCCGACGCTTAACCATCTGAGCCACCCAGGTGCCTCACTAAAATGGTTTGTTAATGTCAAACAGAATATAAAAATATGGACATTTTAAAAATATAAGTATAAAAACTCATTTTGCTTATTTCATACAGATCAAAGTCAAACAGCATTTTTAAAGTGAGATCAAACAATCATTTTGGTAATGGACTTACGGAGTTTTTATAATTACAGATTGTAAATAATAATAGTGATTTAGCATTTCCTCTCTACTCAACTGCTAATCTTGCTTAGTTCTCTTCCACAGCCCTGCATTCCCATTTTACATTAGAGGAAAATGAAGCACAGAGAGGTTAAGCAGTTTGCCCTGGACGCCATCAGGAGAGGAGACGTTGCTATTAGAATCCAGGCAGTCTTTCTTCATAATCTATGCTCTTAGCCTCATATCCTAGGATTATTCAGAATATACCCAACCAAATTAAAATAATACACATCCAAACAATAAAGCCTGAAAGTCTTGGCAAAAATACTTTTTCTCTGGCATTGGGAAATTAATATTTATCTCCAAACTACAATTGAATGCTTCCATCTTTTCTCTTACACCATATTCAATTTAAGGACCATTTTGAAACCTGTGTGTTAAAGCATGCTAAATTTACCCAGAAAATTATCCAAGAGTCAATTGTTACTGCAATGTCGGTCTCCAGTTTTGTTGCAACCAAGGTCTTTTGCTGTAAATACTACAAACCTCAAATTGGTGACTCATACATCCAACCTGATTACAACTCAATCTCATTCAGCCACTCTGGATTCTGGAAACCATGCCCAGATGCTCAGCTGCTATTCAGCTATGACTTGAATGGCCAAGTGGTTCAATGAGGAAAATCAGGGTAGAAAAAATTCATTGAAAAAAAAATATTAATTCAGAATTTCAGTGCAATTTCTTCATAGACAGTATCAGCTGCTGCACATCTCTGTGATTCTCAAGGGTTAGAACAGTTTCCTACATTTCCCTAATCTTCAGATTAGTCAAACTATGGAAGGATTTTGATCAATTCCCTTTCCTACAAAAACAGAAAAAATCTTAAACTCCATTGAATCATGGAGTTTAAAACATGAGTCATTTCTTCTAAGTAATACTGAACAGAACACACATTCAAATACAATGGAAGGCAATAGATATAGATACAGATTTAGATATAGATATACATTATATAACGTGTTTGAACTGAAGAGGTTCTTAGAGGACTTAGTCATAGGTTTCCTAATGTTTGCTTCTAGCTGCAGAAATATTCTATTAAATAAAATCATGGCCTATATATAGCAAGTTTTTAAAGATTCCTTCATGACTGTCCTTCCAACACATTTCATGCCTGCCGTATGGAAGAATGGTTATTAATGCAAGTGGCCAGATTGGTGTATGTTTGCTAAGGAGCACAATCATGTGGCTTGTTCTCACTTTCTCTTCTCCATCCAATGAATCCGCTGCTGGTCATTCAGCCAGCTCTTGGACATTTGCTTCTGATCACTTCCTCTCCTCTTTGCTGGAGTGTGGAAAGTTTTATTTGGGCTAAAGGGAAGGTGGAATGCCTGCCTATTGTTGTAGCCCACTTTATCTGTGTTCTGCATAATGATTTAGGGGAAGAGCCTGCTAAAAATGAAGCTGTTTTGCTTTGTTTTATGATTGTTCCTTGTAGGAACATGTGGGAACATGCTTCTCTGATTTGGATCCTTGATTTCGCAAAGGTCCTGGCCGATATACCTTTGACTAAGACAGCCTTAACATTTCCTTCAGCTTGACAAAACTTTAGACAGGCTTTTTTTCTGACTCTCAGCCCTGACCTCTCTTTTCTTAGAGTATTTACTTTAGAAAACTTGTAATTGTAAATTCTTTTTCTGTCCCTTTGAGATGTAAAAAGCCTCTTGCCAGTTTTATAACCCAGAAATGTCTTTCTTAAGGCTCTGGAAACCATCTCTTTGAAATGTAACATGAAAGGAGATAACACCCCTATCTCCCACTCTAATAGCAAACACAAATGGCCTAAACACAGAGGAAAGTATTTATTTGCAAACTCAGTAATAACTCCAAGTGCTCAACGTGTCCCATTGATCAACCTTTGGAGTGGCTGTCCTTCAGTACTTTTCCACTAGCTCATTCCAGCATTTAAAAACCCTCCTGCTTTTTGTTTTAGTGGAGTTGAATTCAGTTTCTTTCTCCAATTGCAATACCCTGAATACAGTTTAATTTTGTCTAGTGCAACTTCTGTTTTAATACCATCTGACAAAAATTATCTTGTGCGGCTCTGGGTTCTGTGAGGATGGGGTGGTTTAGTTCAATTTCCAGATTGTCTGTGGAGGTAACCTAGATGAAATTTACTAAACCCTAGGACTACACAGAACATAATTTGGAAACTGCCAGATTCCAGCTTCCTCAAATGAGAAAGGAGAGATTTATCAGAGTTCTCCTAATGCCCTCCCAACACCTCGTCCCAATCTGGTACCACCTCTACGACAGAGGCTATCTTTCCCATACATCTTCAACCTTCTGGATCTGAGGCCATTTCTTTTAGATATTACATTCCTCCAGACTCTTTTTTACTTGGTCTCCATTCTGACATAATATGGAAACTCCACGGAAGAGATGGTCATAGTTGAAATGCTGAAGGTGTCAAAGGTGGTACAGTTGGTATGGGGGAGTCAGCTGAGCCTGAAGTAGCATTTAAACTCTCTGAGTGGGGGCGCCTGGGTGGCCCAGTCGGTTAAGCATCTGACTTTGGCTCAGGTCACGGTCCCAGGGTCCTGGGATCGAGCCCTGCATCGGGCTCCCTGCTCAGCAGGAACCTGCTTCCCCCTCTCCCTGCGGCTTCCCCTGCTTGTGCTCTCTCTCTTTGTCAAATAAATAAATAAAATCTTTAAAAATAATAATAAAAATAAATAAATAAATAAACTCTCTGAGGCGGTCTGTTGAGCAGCTTGAGCCAGAGGTCTAGTTGGTATCTATGAATATGAATTGATTTATTGGAAGGGAGGGGTAAGAAAAGGGATCGTTTTTTCTGCAAAAGTAGAGAACAGCATAGTACCTCTTCCTTGGACTGGTCCAGGATGTCTTCCCAAGTTCTAGAGAGAAACTGTGGGAAGACTCAAGAAAAATAGGGTCTCTGGGGATATAAGACTCAATAATTCGTAATGAAATATTCTTCATGAACAAGTATGACATTGTGGTGACACAAGTCCATGAAACTTGAGTTCTTACTCTTAATGTAGTAATAACATAAAAAGATTGGAACAAACTCAATTATAGTAGAAACAAGCAACGATTCCGAGCAGCTGGGAAAACAAATTTTTTATCATGATACTTGACTTGTATGATTTGACTTTTAATAAAGTTATATAAATAAGGTCCATTTCTGGGCTCTCTATTCTGTTCCATTGATCTATGTGTCTGTTT
>NC_138372.1:142352061-142357147 GCF_054177405.1 Leptonychotes weddellii
TATATATATACAATGGAATATTATGCACCCATCAAAAAGAATGAAATCTTGCCATTTGCAATGACATGGATGGAACTGGAGGGTATTATGCTGAGCGAAATAAGTCAATCAGAGAAAGACACGTATCATATGATCTTACTAATATGAGGAATTCTTAATCGCAGGAAACAAACTGAGGGTTGCTGGAGTGGTGGGGGGTGGGAGGCATGGGGTGGCTGGGTGATAGACATTGGGGAGGGTATTTGCTATGGTGAGTGTTATTGTGTAAGACTGTTGAATCACAGACCTGTACCTCTGAAACAAATAATACATTATATGCTAAAAAAAAGAAGAGGATAGTAGGAAGGGAAAAAAAAATCACTCTACTCATGTAGAGTGATTCTGGTTTGAAGAACTAAATAGCCATGTAGGGAAAGGCACTTGTCAAGGAATAGCAGGCAGCTTCTAGGAACTCCCCACAACCTCTGGAAGCTGAGGGTGGCCTCCAGCTCAAAGCCAGCAAGAAGGCAGACCCTCAGTACTTCAACTGCAAGGAAATGAATTCTGCCGGTAACCAGAGCGACTTGGAAGTTTATTTTCCCCCACTCACCACCCCTCAGGATAAGAATGCAATCTGGCTACATCTTGATAGTAGCCTGTGAGACCCTGGGATGTATTGTGAGATGGTAGAGGTATAGTATTATTTTAAGCAGCTAAGTTTGTATTAATTCATTATGCAGCAATGAAAAAAAAAAAAGAATACAGGAACTGAACAGTTCTACAGTAGAGAAATCCTTTTGTTAATTAAATATCTTTAAAACTTACTTGGGAGGAGTAAATTACATTTGGCTAAGAGTTTTTGGTTGTATATTTAGTACATAGTGCAGTGCTTAGAACACGTGGGCCACAAGTGCTTGAGTGAATGAAGGAGTAAATACACACATGCATGAATGGGCATACTCCAAAAATACTTACGTCCTCAGTAAGGATGATCACCAATACAAGTTACTCTTCGTGGGGAATTTTCCATTTCCTATAGTTTCAATTATACCCTATATTCCAGTGGCTCCCAAATATACACTTCTAGTGATCTTTTTCATGTGATATAAAAATATATATAACTTACCAATATATGAAATCCCCACTGGATTATCTCACAGGTATTTCAAAACTAACACTTCCCCAAAGGAAATCTTTCTGCCACTTCCATACCGCTCTCCACCTGATCACACAAAACAAACCCCAGGAATCATGTCAGACTTTGTTCTCTCGCGTATCTCTCCTGTCCATTTGTTCATCAAGTCATATGGCTGCAATCTCTTATAGCCTAGTTAACTGCTTACTCTACATCTGAGCCTGTGCAATGTAGAGAGAAATGTGCAGTCTTACTGCCTGGTCTCACTTTAAATTCTTACTTTGTCTCATATGTATATGGGTTTTAGGGGTCATCATAAAGCAAGCGCTGTCTTCATACACAGAATTAGTGGAATCTTTCCACCTGTTCTTTCCTCTCAAGGATTTCCTCTCTGCCAGTCTGGAAGTTGGTGGTGATTGCTGTGGTCCTTTCCCTGGTTCCTCCGGCCAGAGGGATAGTGGTCTTTCTACCAGAGTTCTAGCCTCCCAGAGTTTTAGCACCTTCAGTGCAAAGTTGTAAACAGTTTTAAAAAATCACCTTAGTGCCTGCCACTTCTCCAAGTTTAGACTCCTCTCCCATATTGGCTTGCTCTGACTTCCTCTTCAGAATCATTAGATAGTGGGGTTTTTGTTGTTGTTTTGTTTTTTTTCATGTTTTTTTCAGTTTTATAGTTATCAGTAGCAGCGAGGGCTTATTTCACAATGCTGGAAGTAGGACTCTGAGAGATTTTTGAAATTTTAATTATATTTGGGTTTTCATTTTTCCTATGTTGTCATGTGTTTCTAGTTTTACTGTATTTTACTTAAAATGTGTATTCTACATAAGTTTCTAGTTTTCTAGATTGATTGAGATATATGTATTGCCTTATAAGACATCAATTTCATAAAATGATTACCAAAAAGAAGGTGTATTCTATCTAATATATGCAGAGAAGTAGTCTCAATATCCTTATTTATATTTCATCTGCTTGGTCTGTCAAAGACTGAGAAAATTAAATATAAGTGATCAATTACTACTGTGTTTCTTATTATCTCACCTGGTATTTCCAAAGATTTTGTTTTATATATCTTATACAATATTTTTTAAAGCATAAAGGCTCATGGTATCTATATGTCCCTTGTGAATTTGACCTTTCATACAGTGTAAAGTTACCACATATAATTTTCTTTGCTTTTGATCTTTTGGAACTTTCTTTTTGTTTTCACTTACTTGGAATATGTACGACTAGAACTTAACTTCCTCTGTGCATTGTTTTGGTTTGTTTTCATTTATTTTTAGAGTAGATCACTGGCCAAATACATGCAGCTGGGTTTCCCCTTCTTCAGATCAATCAATTTGACATCTTTTTATATTAATCATTGGGGTCTTTTACTAGAACAGTTATTATTAAACAATTTTTGTATTATTTGTTTATTTTCTGCTTTGTAATTTAGAAAGAGTATAATATAATTATGACTTTAAATAATATTTTAAGTTTATTTTCACTTTATACTCTTTCTAAATTGCAACAGTATCTAATGAATCTCTTCCCTAATGGGGTATGAGGAAAGTAGAATATTTAGTCTTCCCATTTTTTAGTTACTTCCATCTGGGAGATTTGTCACCCTATGCTATAGGATTTTGGTCTCCATAATATTGTTATCATATGCAGATTTTCTTCTTAAAAAGGTTCATAGAGAGACAGGTATGTTTATATATATACATATATATAAACAAGTTTCATAGAGAAAGAGATAGGTATTATATATATGTTTATATATATATAGGTGTGTGTGTATATACATGCAATTTATAATCATAACTGTTTAGCTTTAATTCTGTGTTCAAATATATACAGAGCTGAACTTTCCTGAAGTTTACATTTTTATTTTTCATTGCACTAAATTATATATTCAATTAGATTTATGAGGACATATAAGGATTATATGTGCCTGAATGCTTACATAATTGACATTTTCTCCTTGCATCAGTAAGACTATATGGAACCCTAGGATACACACATCCTGTACAGATGGTTCCACTTTCATCTAAGAGCTATTATTGCTAATGATTTAAAGATAGACTAATTTTTTCACTTGTAGGTAACTTCTTCCTGCTCTAGATATTTGAAGAATTCTTTCCTTATTCTTAGAGATCAGTAAACTCATCAATATCTTTCTGACTGTTATTTGTCTTTAATACAGTTTTCTTCATGTGATAAGCCCTATTAATCTCTAGTTTCAGGTCCTCATTCAGTGGTTTACCTTATTTTATTTTTGAATTTTTGTTTGTGTTACATGTTCTTGTTCCATATTCAAGCATGACCATTATTATCTCAGAGATATCAAATTTCCATTATTAGGTACAATTTGGATTATCATCTATTAAATCACATTCTTTGAACTATGTGAGATTCTCGAATCTGTCCTCCATTCAGAGGCTCTTACATTGTTACTTTTCTTTCCTGCTTCCAATGCAGTTCTAAAATCATCAATGTCATTTTCTCCCTTAATTTATTTCATGCTAACTTCCTTTGTTCCCGTTTCTTTATCCTTTTATTACGTCTCATTTCACAGAGCTGATATTTTATTTAATTTCCTTTAAAAGGTGACATTATTCAATCTTTCTCTTGTTATCTGGGGGGAAAAAATCTTCTTTGAACATGAACTTTTTATCAATCAACATACCATACTATTTTAGGCTTGCTTTTCTTTCTTTCCTTTTCATACTTATTGCATACAGACCTTCTCATTTTTCCTTTGTTCATTTTCAAGTGTAAATATTTCTACTTGGGTCCATTATTTGTTCTTAAATGTTGAGAATCGACATACCCGAGCTGCCTTATTTGCTTGGGGTCGATTTGAATTCTTCTGTTACAATTTGACTGGGGCTTGGGTATTAGGGTTTGTGTCAGGTCCATCATTTGGGCAGGAAGGGGAGAGAAGGTGGGGTGGGCAGCCACAGTCAGGATACTTTAACTCTTTGTCTTCCATCATAATGTGTCAGCAAGGAAGGGTTTGAGGGCTCTTTGCTAGCTGCGGCCTCGCATTCTTTCTTTTCCACGTTTGGTTCTGAACTACACCAATGACTCTCCGTTGAAACAATGGCAAGTTTCTCCAGGCTATTGCTATGCCTTTAAGAGCAGCACTTCAAGTAAGATATTCTCTACATTTTCCCTGGCCTTCCAATGTTCCTTCCTTTGCAGGGAAGTGGTGTGATGAGTCTTCAGCACTTTCCCAGTGTGTAGGTGGGATACATGATAAATCCATGTCATGGATTGACTAAATGATCAAAACACGATGGCTTATAGATTGAATAAGGAGAAATGAGAGACTAAACAAAAATTTTGTTTAACAGAGAACTAACAAAATTCAAAGTATATATGCATGAAATGGAGTTTTACATTTTTAAAATGATTTTACATGTGGTAAGAATGATGAGAATGAGACATACTTTAGGATTATGTGTTATGAAACTCTTATGAAGTGGCAAGTATTTTAACACAAGCCAAAAAATGCTTTTACTGAAAAAAAAAGCCAGTTTTAGCTTTTTATTTTTGTGTGATGCCTCATTTCAACTTTATTTTTTTAATTATCAGAATAAATAAACATATCACAGCTTTGAACAGTTAAGACACATTTTAAAATTCTGGTTTATGAGAATTCCACACATCTTAGTTGTTACTATATATTATTACAGAAATTTTTAGGTATTGTTGGATAGTGATTGTAATACTTTATCTGTGTTACTTGGTGGCTTAAAAAACACCAAAACAAGCAAAAAAAAACCTATCTAATTATTCTGATTTAGATATACTCCAATTATTGATGTTGGAATGGCATCTGTCTTCCACTTCCATTCCATATGTCCTCCAACAGGGATAGGGTATCTTATCTTCTGGAGGGGAATGGGGCAGAAGGGGAAGAGTAGGACAGGCTAGGAAAACAACAGTAGTAAATGAGGAGGTGTAAGTTGAGTCTCTCATTCCCACTA
>NC_138372.1:142357247-142379291 GCF_054177405.1 Leptonychotes weddellii
TCTTGCACAATTCACAGCGCTCACCATAGCACATACCCTCCCCAGTGTCTATCACCCAGCCACGCCATCCCTCCCACCCCCCACCACTCCAGCAACCCTCAGTTTGTTTCCTGAGATTAAGAATTCCTCATATCAGTAAGGTCATATGATACATGTCTTGAATGGATAAAAAAGATGGGAGGCAATTTCTTGAAGGCTAGCTTAGTTTACCCCAGCCAGTTCTTTAACCTTGAAAAAAATGCAACTCCTTACTTTATGCAATTTAATCATGTTGTATCCTACACATTGCCTTATGGCAGAAGTGTGAGGTACTTTCCGATACCTAATCTCATTTGATAGAACAACCCTAAGAAGTGGGCCAGGTTGGTATATTATTGTCCCTTTGGATGAGGAAATTGAGGCACAGAGATCAAATGTGATATTGAGTAAAACAGCACATAGTAATATTGATTGCGGATTTTTTTAATTCAAAAATTAATTTTTAAATGGAAGTCTTTTAATTATTCTACTATGAAATCCCTGAGTAAATCATTACATCTTAACTCAGGTAAATGGTTTCCATGGCAGCCACTACGATACAGCTCATATGTCTTGTTCTCTTGCCACATAACATCCAACAGATAAGATATCAAGGTCAGAATATGGCTACTATGTATATGCCCTTTACACTGTGCCTCAAATAGCAGCTGTCTCAGTCAAGCTATCGGCATCATAATAGCATGTCATTAGCTCAGAGGAGGGAGCTTGTCTTACTGTTAGCTATATATAGCAGACAGACATAGATCCAATTTGTGAGATAGCTATTTCATATTCTAAAATATAAATTGTAAAGGAGCAACATGCATAAGGACTTATTCTAGTTTTACACTAGCTAGAATTGGGTTTTCACCTTTTTTAACCCACTCTCACTCTGCTAGAAATCTATTAGATATAGTTTAAAGAAATATTAATAACCTGAGATCCATCCTACAATTTAAAGTGAGGCTCATAATTAAAAGCTATCAATAAATTCAAAGCTGTCATGGTATTTTTTTTAAAAAAGATTTTATTTATTTATTTATTTGACAGAGAGAGACACAGTGAGAGAGGGAACACAAGCAGGGGATAGTGGGAGAGGGAGAAGCAGGCTTCCCGCTGAACAGGGAGCTGGATGCAGGGCTCAGTCCCAGGACCCTGGGATCATGATCTGAGCCGAAGGCAGACACTTAACGACTGAGCCACCCAGGTGCCCCAAAAGCTGTCATGCTATTAATGAAATTCGAGTGAGCCTTATATTGGCTTTGACCATTTTATCTCTTAAAGGGTTAATATTTAGCATTGATTAGAAAAAGAATAGATGGACCTAAAATTTGTCTGTACCACAGTGAGATGCCAGCTGCACTATTTCATTATATAATAGATAATGAAAAAAAAAACACAAGAATTTGGAAGGAATATTCAACTGCTTAAGAGTCCCATTAATTTGAGCAAGGTAAATG
Source organism: Leptonychotes weddellii (assembly GCF_054177405.1). Taxonomy (NCBI): domain Eukaryota; kingdom Metazoa; phylum Chordata; class Mammalia; order Carnivora; family Phocidae; genus Leptonychotes; species Leptonychotes weddellii. The sequence goes on from NC_138372.1 coordinate 142,358,726, forward strand.
CATTTGTTTTGAAGACTGAATAATGAGTTTGTTGAAGGGTCCTAAATTAAAGAAGGAAATTAATCTAATAATAAGATTTGCACTTCAAACATTAGTCTAGAAGAAATCAAAAATAGGCAAGTATGTTCCCAATTCTGCATTAATTATAAACTCAGATGGCAGAGCCCATGAGGTTCCAGACACTGAATCATGAACACTCATTTGTGTCAAATCTATAACTTGTGTATTTGTAGGGGAGATCTTTTCCTTATGAATGGGCACAAAACACACTTTAGACTTCAGAAATAGCTCATGCCAAGAAGAAAGTTTTGTAGCATATTAACATTTTCATTTATCATTTCAGTAACCTTAGAGGTAAAACTTTTCTTTAATGTTAATCTAAAATATGAATCTTAAGAATGAGTATTTTAAAAAGAAGGTACTGCTCAAAACAGAAGAAAGACAAAAACCATTAATACTCATTTCACTGATTCTAAGATGAACTTTTTCACATTCTACTATTGCTGAAATCAAAATAAATCTTCAAATCAATGATGTATCATAGTGTAATTGGAAACGATTTTTACCTCTCACGGTGGTACAGAAAAATCATTGTTAATCTTAATGATTTTTAGACTCAATGAAATATGTGATCTGTTTTCTGCTTTTCTTTGTTTAAACTGAATGGATATTTCTCTGCTACTTGTGTTGTCTCTGCCTCTTTTTCCTGGCTTTTAAAAACATACTGTAAAAGAATCTACTTTTCCCCATTATTTCCTAAGTATTGTTGGGTATTGTGTGTGGATGTATACATGACTATTTTGCATATACATATTATGTAAATATGCAATTTTATAGTTAGACATATTATGGAATATGCTGAAATAAAAGAACTTGAAGTTACTTCATTAAGGGGACGAGGCAATAATGGGAAATACTTAGTATAAGGGTGAGGAAATTCATACAGTATTTAGATAGTCATGTTATGGTACTCATTAATAGCTCATTGCACAATGACTTGGAGACCGCCATCTTGACACTGACTGAAACACAAGCATGAAGGTTAAAAATTTTCTTGGCATGTCATGTTCCAAAAACGTTTCAGTCATCTTATACTCGTTCTCCGTTATATCTAAATGATGTCAATAATAGTAATGCCAGTTTCCAAAAGCTAAACCTCTTCTGCATGAACCTTATTTTTATAATGTAAAACAATTATACAATTTTTTCTGTACCACTGTGGTAAGCAATTATTTCTCATATGTATTGATTGTTATAACTCAGTCATTTCATTTTGTTATGTCACTTGTATTTTCAAAATTAATTATAGATGCTACTGGGTCAGTCATAGAGACAGAATTATGTTGTTTGCTTCTCCTGTAATTTCTCACTGTCCCTGAGACAGTTCAAAACAATGTTATTTGACTGGATAATTGACTTGGAGGATCCATGTCTTCAGCCTGTTTGTAAATAATGTAAGAATAAATAATCAACTCATTTTAAGTAGTTGTCAAACTAGTTATATGACATTTTCTAGCTATTATTGTTTCAATATTCACACTAAAATTCACATTATTTCAATATTCACATTTCATCTGATTATTTTGACTATATATGCACAAGTATTATTTGATTTGCCCCTTATGTCCTTCACAAATTAAAATGCCTTAAAATTTTAAAAAACATACAATTTATAACAATTTTTAAGATGAGGAAGATAAATCAAAACCTACATAGACTTTGGCCACAAATGAAGGGAGATAAATGTATTCAGAAACGGGATCATAACTAAGCATTGACTTTAGTTCTATGGTTTCTGACACTCAGGCTGAAAAGTATAATAATAAAAAGAGCAGTAACATTCATATTATCTGATAAATGCGTGTACCTTCTAAAGATAGAATGCTTTGACTATGATGTTCAAAATAGATTTGTCAGTTTCTTACATATAGGTAAATGAGTAAAGTCATGAAACTCAACACATATGAATAAAGCAGAACTGGTATGTATAAATTACACTTTCTTACCCAGAATAAATTAGGTGAAGGCTATAGAATTTACATTCTTTATGACTGTAATAGTTGAAAGAGCTTTCCTTTTTTGGAGCTTCTGTTGATTTATTTTGTTGAAGAAACAAAAATATGTTGAATATCATAGCACAGATATTCCATATACTTCTTCAAATTGGTCTTTAAGCAGAGTGTCCTTATTCTCAGTAGAATTACAGGATAGAATTTTTTAAAATGTAAATATTATCATTAGTTACTCCATGGCTGTCACAGAAATTGAACATATATATATATACACACACACACACATTCAATTTCTATCACAGAAATTATACATATATACATACATATGTTCAATTTCAATTTCTATATATATTCAAGCAACACACACACACACACCATTCACATTCATGTTGCTTTCACCAAAATGTACAAAGCAGCAATTCACTTTTGTTGAAATCTTAACAATTAAAATGTGACTAGTTAAAAGTCAATCTCTAAGCCCTGTCTTTCCCAGCTGACAATGGTAGGCAAAGGGCCTACTGAACTCTACAGAACAGTGGAGGCCTTCTGAATCATTGAGGAGTCTTTTTGGCCTGAAATAAAAAGCTTTTAAATGTGAATGGTCCACCCAGTTGTAAACCTCTGCCTCTGAAGTTCAATGTCTCATTAATTCTTGGAAGTCTCAAGATTTTTAAAGTCCAAAGAGAAGGAGAAGCTGTCACTTTCTGTTATTTTAATGTCAAGCCTTAAATAACTATTAATTCTGACGGACTTTGCAATTTCAAGCCATGTCCAGATCAAACTTTTATTTTTAAAGAAATTCTGATTTCAATTTGCATAATAAAGTCACGTGTAATACCAGTTTCTCAGATCGGTTACAATAGGAGAGATTTCAGGCATAAAGCTCAGTAGGATCTTAGCAACTCAGACTGCCTTATGTTAGAGCAAATGAGTGCCTGCAAAACTTGACCCCAAATAAGACATATGCACAGTCCAAAACATAGTACATAGTATTTAATCAGTAGAGCAAGCTTAGCTCTGGTTCAACAATTGTAAATTTTTGAGATGTGTGAGAACAGTAAGATTACTCCAGTAGGTGGGACAGTCAACTTATAACAATTTTTAAGATGAGGAAGATAAATCAAAAGCTACATAGACTTTGGCCACAAATGAAGGGAGATAAATGTATTCAGTTCTAGGAGAAGTTCTAGGAGACTAGAAGTACTTGGAGCCAGACAAGTTAATGATAGTATTAGAAAATGTGATTTGTTCATTCACACCATAACTCCAGTCACTGGCTAGAAAATGTCCTCATACTTTCATTAGCTAGAAGGATCCATTCCTCTAGGAGGACACTAGCAAAGATTAGGCAGAATATCAGGTTCTTATACATACAGATTGGGACTTAAGGAACAGTTCAGTCCTGGAAGAAACTACCATACTAGGGAGAGAAAACCAGTTCATAAGACTAAGTTGGTATATCAGGCTCTAGGAATGCTCAGATGCTAAGTCCTGATCTCTTGGCAGCAAGATTTATTGCAGGGCCTTCTTAGATGATGGTGCTGAAATGCCCAATATACTTACTCTTGCTTTTGGCTCAGAAATCATGCAAAACTGAGTGTCAAGGTAGAGACAGTGGTGGAGTGATTAAAAAGGTAGGGGCTGGCAAATTTTAGTGAAGAGTTACAGTTTTCCTAACTAGTTAATAAGAACAGAATGTGACAATTGTGTCCAGCGCATAGAACAAAGGCACAAAAAAAGTAGCTAACTGAATGTGGCTTAGTTTTTCCTCCTTAACATGAAATTAGAAACTATGTAGTCTAGGGACACCTGGGTGGCTCAGCTGGTTAAGTGTCTTCAGCTCAGGTCATGATCCTAGGGTCCTGGGATCGCTATAGCCCCCAGCAGGCTCCCTGCTCAGTGGGGATTCTGCTGCTTCTTCTTCTCCCTCTGCCCCTCCCCACAACTTGTGCTCTCTCTCTTTCTCTCCTTCTGTCTCAAATAAATAAATAAAATCTTAAAACAAAAACAACTGTGTAGTCTAGGTTGGGTGTATCTGTTCCACTATGCCATCAAAAACTCAATTGCCTTCCAATTTCCATATCTGCTGTCCTTAACATGGATCTCCTCATGTTTATAAGATGTCTGCCCATTATCTCCATATTCCTGGCAGGAAAACTTCCTTTTTTTGTTCATCAGAAAAAGTCATCTCTAACATCTCATCATTGAGAAATATAACACATGACTATCTTAACTGCAGTTGAGCCTGAGAGATTAAATTATTGTTTCTAGTACATTGCTGCCCCGAACACAATTGGTTATGTTAGTGAAAAACAGGAGTTAAGTGGCTATTAAGTGGATGCCTTCATTATCTGGCATGAATTCCTCGTATATATTTGCTATATATTTTGGTATTTGGAACACAAGAAAGTCATGATGAAATGGATGGAGAAATTATTGCAGAAATCCTAGCTAGGAGGATATATTGCAGAAATCCTAGCTAGGAGGATATCATTAAAACAGAATATTAAACCTGAGGATCATTTACTGCCTACCTCTGGAAATATAATAAGCAACAAATAGTTTTGGCCTTTATAAGCTATTAAAAAACACAAGTATATGGATGTAAATGAAGTTACTGATTTCATTCTTAATTCCCAATATAAAAAAAGGATATTGCATATCTTTGAATCATCATGCATCATACATTGTTTTGATGGAAAAGCAGGACTTATAAATTTTAAATAGGTTTTTCTTATTTTGGAAATAGTAGTGTAATAGAATTTGAGATCTCCTCTGAGAGATAACATTGAATTTTTAATGCTACATGGAAGAGACTGTGGGAATAAAAACATCATAACAATCAATTACATTTCTCAGAGAGATTAAATAGGCATATAGACATAGCTTTGTAATAGTTCCTTTCAAAATAATGGAAGCTTATAGCTTTAAATATTAAAATGCCATCACAGAATATAATATTTAAAATCTAGAAGAAGAATGGTGTTGGCATTTGATAACATTTCAAGGCTACATATGTGATCTAAAATCAATTGTTGAAAGGTACATTGGTTTAGGAACAAATTGAGACTTTTTAGAACTTTGCAGGACCTGAAGGACATAGAATTCCTTTCTGCTTTCCAGAAGACTGGAATGAAGAATGAAAACAAAGGAAACAAACTGATCCAACACTGTTCTTAGTCACTTTGCTATAAAATGATAGAAGACAAAACAAGATTTAATCTTGTGCTGATAGTTTCTTTCCTCACAGATGGTATCCACTGATTTATCTTTGTTGTCCTGTTAGAAGAGACCTTGGCAATATAGTCACACAGGAATGCTGACCCACTCGGCTGTGGAGGCTGAGGTGATGTGATATCAAACAAAATGGAAAACATGGTATGGTAGGAGTGTTTTTGCTGACAGCAACCGAGTTGGTGAAATGTATGTTTCAGGACAAAAATTAGTTAATGTAAGGAAACATCGGCAGTATGTGCAAAGGGCATTGTCCATGAGGCAAACGAAAAATGCTATTATCTGAATGGTGTGTTCTGCAGAGGAAAATTTTCTGTATGTGTCTTATGATATTTTTCACCTGACCGACTACAAATTATTACATTTAGGTATTTCAAGCTAATGGAAACATAGTTTTACTGTGATGTTTTGAATGAGATTTTGTGTATAAAATGCTTATCTCGGTCCCACTGGTAGTGAACATTCAATAAATGGCAGTTACAATTAATCTTTCATTAAGAGTATAAATTATTCTTTAATTATTTAGAACGCTTGTTCTGACTGCTTAAAGTGATTTCTCTTTTCTTTTTGTTTATTTTTCAATCATCTTTATTGAATTTACTTAATATACCATGCAATGCACATATTTTAAGTGAACCGTTCAATAAGCTTTGACAAATACACGCACCAGGTTCCCACTGCTCCAATCCAGATACAAACCATTTCCACCACAAGAGAAAATATCTTCACACCCCGTTTCAGGCAATCCTCCATCCCCAAACCACTGATTCTATTTCTATCACCATTTGAAGTTTCAGAATTTCAAATAATTGAAATAGTATTGTACTTGCATTTTTGTATCTGACTTATTTCCCTTGGAATAATATTTAGAGATTTATTTATGCTGTGTGTGCCAGTAGTCTGTTCAGTATTATTGCTGGGGAACCTTGTATTATCTGAATATTCCACAGTTTGTTTACATATTCACATGTTGATGAATGTTTGGGTGATTTCCTGTTTGGAAAACATATAAAGCTAACATGAACATTGATAAACAAATCTCATGGACACATGTTTTCACTTCTCTTGGGTAAATAACAAAGAGTGGAAATGTTGGGCCATAGGGTAGGAATATATTTAACTTTATGAAAAATTGTCTCTTTTCCAAAATGGTTGGACCATTTAATTACCATCATCAATGTATGATTGTTCCATTTGCTTTAAACTTTTTTTTTGGTTTTATTTAAATTCAAGTTAGTTCACATAGAGTGTATTATTAATTTTGGGGTAGACTTTAGTGTTTCATCAGTTACATATAACACCCAGTGCTCATTACATCATGTGCCCTCCTTCACGTCCATCTCCCAATTACCCCATCCCCCCACCTCTCCTCCAGCAACCCTCAGTTTGTTCCCTATAGTTAAGAGTCTCTTATGGTTTGCCTTCCTCTCTCCTTTTATCCTATTTTATTTTTCCTTCCCTTCCCCTATGTTCATCTGTTTTTTTTCTTAAATTCCACATATGAGTGAAATTATAATGTATTTGTCTTACTCTATTTCTCTTAGCATAGTACCCTCTAGTTCCATCCATGTTGTTGCAAATGGCAAGATTCCATTCTTTTTGATGGATGAGTAATATTCTATTGTGTGTGTGTGTGTGTGTGTGTGTACCCCACCTCTTCTTTTATTTTCTTTTTTCTTTTTTTTCTTTTTATTTCCACTTTATTACCCCACCTCTTCTTTATCCATTTTTCTGTCGATGGACATCTGGGGTCTCTCCATATTTTGGCTATTGTTGGCATTGCTACTATAAACATTAGGGTGCACGTGCCTCTTTGAAACACTATTTTTGTATCCTTTGGATAAATACCTAGCAGTATACTTACTGGGTTGTAGGGTAGCTCTATTTTTAACTTTTTGAGGAAACGCCAGAGTGTTTTCCAGAGTGGCTGCGCTGGGTTGCATTCCCACCAACAGTGTAAGAGGGTTCCCCGATCTCTGCATCCTTGCCAACATATATTATTTCCTGAGTTGTTAATTTTAACCATTCTGACTGGTGTAAGGTCGTATCTCATTGTGGTTTTGATTTGTATTTCCCTGATGATGAGTGATGTTGAGCATTTTTTCATGTGTCTTTTAGCCATTTGTATGTCTTCTTTGGAAAAATGTCTGTTTATGTCTTCTCCCATTTCTTGACTGGATTTTTTTTTGTTTTTGGGGTGTTGAGTTTGATGAGTTCTTTATAGATTTTGGGTACTAACCCTGTATCTGATATGTCATCTGCAAATAATCTTCTCCCATTCTGTAAGTTGCCTTTTAGTTTTGTTGATTGGTTTCCTTTGCTGTGCAAAAGCTTTTTATCCTGATGAAGTCCCAATAGTTCATTTTTGCTTTTGTTTCCCTTGCCTCTGGAGACATGTCTAGCAAGAAGTTGCTGTGGCCCATTTGCTTTAAATTTTTATCAGCATTTGGTCTTGTCAGTTTTTTTAAATGGGTATAAAGTGGTATCACATTATTGGTTTTGTTGATGACTAATGTTGAGTATCTCATGATGTACTCCTTGGCTACTTATATATCTACTTTTTGTAAAGTTTCTTTTTGAGACTTTTACCCATTATTATTGAGTTGCTTTTCTTTATATGAATTGCTATGTGTATTTGAATACAAGTCTTTTGTTAGATAAATGTTTGCAAATGTTTTCTCTCATTTTGTGGCTTGACTTCTCATTTTTTTAACAGTGTATTTTGAAGAGCACAAATATTTAATTTTAATGAAGTCTAACTTATCTATTTTTTTATGATTAGTGCTTTTTGTGTCCTGGTTAAGAAATCTTTGTCTACCCCATGTTCATTATTTCACAGTCTTTTCTCTTTCTATGCTATGATTTTGAATTCTATCGACTTACATTCAAGTTCATTGAACTTCCTACTCTTCTGTCAAATATACTTGGAATGTAAATACCAGGTGTCTAAGACTTTTGTTTTTAGCCCAGTCCCCAATTCGCTATGCCACCAAGTGTTTTAATTGTAAGTTGAATCATATCAGGATTTGGTTACAACAGTTTCTAAAACATTTTGAAAATAAATTCAGGCTCTCCTTCCAAGAAGGCACTGGAACTAAATATTACGATACTGCTAGACCTCAAAACTGTGTGATCTTGAACCTGCTAGATAGACCTTGAACATGCAAGACAGGAGATCTCAAGATCCTGAGACCAAGTTTTTTGCAGACTGTGAGATTTCTCTACCACAAACTATGGGATTTTCAAGGCCATGATGCTGTGAGGCTATGAGGTCTTGACACTGAGATGGCAAGACAACAGACTCTGGACTGGCGGAGCTGGGTTCTGTGAGACTCAGAGACAGTGAGATGATAAGACAAGAGACTCTCTGGATGTCAGAATTGGAATACTTTGAAACCAGAAAGATTTTCGGCTTTCCAATCATCCCTAGCCTCTGATAACTCCACAAAACTTCTGTGTAAATGCATTACCTGGCAAAAGAACATTATCCTTGAGTTTGAGTTTTTTCCAGATTAAAGCCTGCCACACTAACCCACAGGTTTGTCAGAAGTTTGCCTGGTTTCTCCTCATGCAAGCCAAGATTTTCATTTTACTTTGCTTGTTCTCAGTCTGTCCTCTACCCTCACCGAACGTTAGCCATGGGTCTCAGGTATGAAAGGTTCCTCCTTCTGTTCCCTTGTTACTGCAGAAGGGCTCATCCCTCTGAGTTCACTGCTTTTAGGTTTTAGATTTCTTTGTGTCCACATCTCTTTGATGAAAATTTTTTTTTGAGTGAAATGTTTACATTTTTTATGGAAATACGTACTAAAACAGAATGAGTCAATGAAACTTTGCCAAAGCAGAATCACAAACTTTCGTTGGAGAGGTCTGATCAGCTAGCAGCAGTGATCCCCAAGCAAGAAGACCGGGAGAAGCCCAGGAGATCCGAGTCCAAAAAGCCTCTTTCCTTGGGGGTGCCTGGGTGGCTCAGTTGGTTAAGCAGCTGCCTTCAGCTGAGGTCATGATCCTATGGTCTAGGGATTGATTCCCATGTCAGGCTCCTTGCTCAGTGGGGAGCTTGCTTCTCCCTCTCCCTGTTTCTTCCTCTGCTTGTGCTCTCTCTGCCAAATGACTAAATAAAATCTTAAAAAAAAAGAAAGTCTCTTTTCACGAGACCCTAACTCACTTCTCCTACATATACCCACATAAATTTAGGAGTATGGACCATCCTCATTTTCGAATACTTTTAGTTTTTATTTTAACTGCAGTAAACATGAAATTGGCCTTGCTCATATACCACAGCACAGACAATGTTTCAGACTTTTTATGAATATTTCTATCTATCTCTATATAAACTTGTTTATGCAGTAATTTCTTATTGTTTCAGTGGAAATAAAAGGTATTTTGTATCCTTCTACATCCTAACTTCTACTGGATATCTAGGTTTCCCAACTTTGTAGGTGTTTGGAAAATGGACCCATTTGCTCCAATCTTTCACAGGGAGTCCCCTGACGTCAGTAGTTGAGACAGATTCAGTCACAGAATATGGTGTACTCTTAAATTGGTTATTTCAGTTGGGCTTTCCTTGTCTATGTGATGAATGGTGACTGAGTAGTATGCCAAATCTGGATTTTAAGCATAAAAGTTTTAGCATTATAGTTTTGTCAATGGAATCAATCTCTAATTTAAAACTGAGGGTTCCATTTTCCCTATGTCATTTCTTTGGTCATCTGAACCAAACATTGGAAAAAGAAGAATTTACAACTTATGTGTAAAATATCATTTGGGAATAGAATTTCCCTGGCAGAGCCTTATTGCTTCTTAGTTCATTTAGGATCATTTTTTTTTCTTTTTTTCTTTTCAGTTGGATGTTGAAAATGGAGTTATCTAACGTAGCTGCTGTTGTACTATCTTTTAAAGTTATATATAGAATGAACTGTAAATGGGTTAGACCTTAAAAGCTGGGAGTAGGAAATGAGCCTTGTGTCATGGAGAAAAGACAAGGAGTTAATTACTGCATGTGGACAGCATTGTTAGGGTAATTACTGACAGGAGAAGACTTCAGAAAAGAAATAGAAAAAGGAAGGTCATTCCTGAGCTTTCTTATAAAGCATTTATCATTTTAAAACATAGAACATTTTTAGTACATCTTTTTCTGATGTGATAAAATGTTAGAGGCAGATGTCCTCAAGATGCTGTGCTAAACAATTCCAATGCCCTTTTTTTTTTTTTTTTTTACCACTTGCAATGTTCATAATAGTGACACTCCAGAAGAAAAATTACAGGTTTATCTTGGGCTTCCCCTCAGCATTAGTTCCAGAAGCAATATGGCATATATAATATTCCAGACTTTGTGTTAGTGTGTTGATTTATATATAGTCTTCTCTGTTTCTGACTGAAATTTCTGAAGGAAAACTAATTTAAAGATGGCCACCAAGGACAGGTTCTCAATATTCAATATGAAGGTGTTATAAACAAAGTCTAATATATTCATTGAGGTTCTTAACATTTGGGATTTATGTTTCTAAAGTTTGTGATGGACACTGTGACTTTGAAATTGACTGTAATGAACAACGAAATCCCCTTGTCACCCCATGTTTAAGGGAAGGCATAAACATGCACAGATGAACCAGTCTTCTGAGGATAAATGCACTTTTTCTTATGGTATGGAGTTTTCAACATTCTATAGTTTGAATTTTTGATGAATAATGGGCATAAAGAAAAAGTATTTGAATTCTGACTTTTTATGGTTATAGATAATTATTATAGTATACATTATTACAAGCATCAATTCAAAGACATTGTCATCTTTTTCTTTCTTTGAATGTGTTTCATTTGTATCAATATTCTTTTTGAATTTTATCTTCTCCTTGAAGGATAAGGATAGACACAAATATCTCAACAAAAGTAAGTGAAATTGAGAAAAATGGAAGATACTTCCTCCTTGCATAGGTGATAGAACTTCACTGACAAATATTTGGTGAGTCAGGTTTTAGTCAGAAATATTTTGACATAATGTCAGACAACTGGGTTGAATGATGCTTCAGTTGGATGTAGTGTAATCTAGAAAAGTAGCTTACTTCTTAAGATAAATGGATTAGGAAAGAAATCCAGGATCAAAATTATGTATCAGGTAAAAAAGAAAACCATATGATCATCTCAGTGGATGTAGGAAAAGAGCATTTGACAAAACTCAACATCCATTCATGATAAAAACTCTTGGCAAAGTAGGAAAAGAAAGGAATTTTCTCAACTTTATAAAGGAAACCTATGAAATATCTACAGCTAACATTGTATTTAATGAGGAAAGATTGAATACTCTCCCTTTAAGATCAGGAATGAGACAAGGATGTCTACTCTCACCTCTTGTATTCAGCATTGGAGATTCCAGCAAGTGTAGTAGTAAAGAGAAAGAAATGAAAGACATCTAGTTGAAAAGGAAGACGTACTCCTAGGATAAAATGGATTAATTCAACCAGTATTCATAGACAGCATGATCATCTATGTAGAAAATCCAATAGAATCTACAATAACTTGCTAGAACTGGTAAGTGTTTTAGCAGATTTCATGATACAAAGTCAATATACAAAACAATTGCAATGAACAAGGAATTGAAGTTAAATAAGTAATACTATTTTCAATGGCATCAAATATGAAATATCTTAGGATAAGTATGACATAGATGTGTAAGACCTGTACACTGAAAACTAGAAAATGTTGTTAAGAGAAATTAAAGACCTAAATAACTAAAGAGATTCAGTGTTCACAGAGAAGAAGACCCAATGTTCTTAAAATGCCAGTTCTATCCAAATTGACCTATAGAGTAAATAAAATCCCAATCAAATGCAAAGGAAACCACAGACTGAAAAAAATGATTGCAAAGCATATATCTGATAAAGACCTAGGATTATGGACTGACTTTTGTCTCCCCCAAAATCACAGGAAGGTTAAATGAGGTCATAAGTGTGAGGTCCTAATCCAATATCACTGGTGTTCTTAGAAGAAAAAGAAGAGACACCAGGGATGTGTCTGCACTGAAAACAGGCTTTTAGGACATGGTAAGAAGGCCATCTGCAAGCCAAAGAGAAAGACCTCAGGAGAAACCAACCCTGTCATCAACTTGATCTTGGACTTCTAGCTTCCAGAACTGTGAGAAAATAAATTTCCATTGTTTAAGTCACCGAGTCTGTGGCATTTTGTTATGGCAGCCCTACCAGTGAACACATTTAGTATCTGAATTAGTATTGAACTCTTAAACTCAATAATAAGAAACAATCTATTTTTAAAAATGGGTCAAAAATTTGAATAGGCACCTGACCAAAGAAGATATAGGATGGCAAATAAGCATATGAAAAGACCCACAATATCATCAATCATTAAAAAATGAAAATTAAAACCATAGTGAGATATCACTACAAATCTGTTAGAATGGGTAAAAATGAAAAAGACTCACCATTTCAGGTTTTGGAGAAGATGTGGAGGAAATGGGACTGATATACACTGATGGGAATGTGATCCAGGTATTCTACTCTTAGGTACCAGTTTATGGTACTTTGTTATAGTATCCTGAACTAAGAAAATGGATATGTTCATCATCCTTAGTATGTGATGGTTTTGTGGGCATATGAATAGATCAAAACACATCAAGTTTTTTACTGAACATGCAAATTATTGGGTGTAGATTCTACCTCAATAAAGCAGTTAAAATTAAATTAAAAATGCACTGGTACTTATTTTGAACAGAAATTTTTAATTGTTTAAGTTTAGCAAATAACATAGTATAGTAGCTTCCTGGCAAGCATGAGATGTTTCAGCAGATCTTCCAGATATTAATTAAGCTTCTGTTTCAGATTAATTATGCCTATTATTTGAAAATGGAATTTTTAGTTTTGTGACATGAATTAATGATATTTTATAATCTTTCCTGGTGAAGCAACATCATAATTCTTTCTTTCTAAATAGTCAATTCTATCAGGTAATTTTATCTTCAGTTCCTAAATGAACTAATAGCTTCAAGTAAATTTTTTTTCAGACCTGTGTCACTTAATGAAAAACAAAAACAAAAACAAAACCATGGTAGTGGTTATATCTCCATATGGCATGTGTCATCACAGATCTGAATGCCTTTGACTAATCCTGCCAGTGCAGTTTGACCTTGATTGCTTTAATAATTTCTTTATCTCTACTTTTTTTTCAATTTATCCTCATACCTCCCATTATCTCTTCAACCTGTTCCAGACTTTCTGACTCATTCCTCAGACAAAATGGCTTTATCAAGTTTAACAATGAGCTATATCCTAACAAAGCTAATGGTCAATTATCTGTCCTCATTTTAGTAGACCACTTAGCTGCTTTCGACATGGTTTACCACTTGCTCCTCCTTGAAATATTTCTCCCCTGGGTGACATCCTATTCTTGTTTTTCTGCCCCTCTCTCCTTTTGTCATCTTTCCTGACTTTTTGCCATCTGACATCTAAATGTTGTATCCCATGATGCAGTCGTTTTGTTTTCTCTGTCTCTTCTCTTGGACAAATTGATCTCATTTCATCCTATAGCTTCCAACAGCTTCCCTGTGCTGGTGATCCTCAAATTACTATTTTATTGAATCTAGGCTTTGTTTTCCCTTCATTAGGTAACTGCATGTGGAAACTCCAAATGGTTTCAGCCATTCCTGAAGAGGCTTAACAAGAAAGAGAAGCCCTGCACTATATAGTTTATATGCTAAGCATTTGCACATTCATTATCTTTTTAGACTGCTCTCTCTAACATGTTCCTATGCAGGCATCATAAACCTTATCCTCATTTACAGATTAAGAAACTAAGAACCAAAGATTCATTGAGAGTCACACAGTTAATCAACAGACTAGATTTACAGAAAAGCCCATTTTCTATCACTAGACTGTGAACAATGTAAAAGCAGGGACTGTCTAACTCTTCGTCATTATCCTTAGTTGCAGGAAATAAGAGTAATCATCACTTGAATGATTGAATCTATTTATTTCAATTTTTGCTGTTAAAATTATTTCTAAAGTATAAGATAGCCCATTTTGCTGATTTAAAAACTGTTATTCTCTAATAATCAAGGATCCAGATGCTTTTCAACCAATAAGTAGATCATTAATTTTTATTGCATATTTTTAAAGTCCAAACCTGGAATGAATGAAAAATAAATAAACAAAATAAAAAATGAACATTTTTCCTAAAGGTATTTAAACCCAGAACGTTTTCCCAGAGAAACTGAGATTAAATAGTAATATTCACTTGTGGGTTTTTATTTTTTTTGTCATTTGCTTTATTTCCTTCTCTGAGAATGAAAAAAAAATTATTTGAGAGCTCTAGTTCCTGGGTCATTTATTTTTATAGCAACAAGGCACCTTGTGACATCATATTAGCACTTGTCAGTTTCACATATCATAACATATGGGGCATGAAGAGACTGTAAAAAGGAAGTGACAACTTGCTGGTTAAATCTGGAGGAGATATGAGACTTGTAATAGCTTCTCACTTGAATCTTTTCCCAAACAATTATTGTAACACTAATTTTTAATCCTTGGCACCATAAATGATAACAGTAACCAAAATAAATTTCCATGGCTTGATGAGTAGAAGTATTTTTCTTAATCTAAATAGGAACAAAGGGAAGAGTTCTTCCTCTGTAAGGAATAGGTTACATGAAGCCACATTGAGGAAAATGTGTACTGTTCTTTAAACAAAAACGCCCTTACAAAGGGGGATTCTAAGATGGCAGGGGCAATGATAGCATAGATCCTGGATGTTCACAAATCCCAAATAAAAACAGAAAGCAAAATCACATGGTAAAACTAAATCACATGGATAGCATGGAAAACAGAACAAAATGACAAGATATTCCACACACTCCAAAATACAGGAAGATGGGGAAGAAACACCAGCAGCCAAGATACCAAAGCCATCGATGTATGTGAGAACAGAGGGAAGCAACAGAGTGCCTAAAGGATCAGAGAACAAGGGAGCTCCTGAGTAGCCAACTTCACGGAGGGCCAATTTGAGCACAGGAACTGAACCACAAGGGCTTTTGCCCACCCCAGGGGTGGGTGAGTGATTGCAAGTGTCCTGTAGAAGGTCTGAGAGGTCAGAGCCCTAAACTAAATAGAAGGTTAAAAGGAGAGATTTGAAAATCAAAAGAAATAAAGACACGAGAACCATTGAAGAGAAAGTAACAAACACGGAAAGCGCAACTATCATACAGATTTTAGGATTCCTTGAAAGAGAAAATCAAGGAAATAATGGAAAACAATAGTGAAATAATGACCAACCCAGTAGCAGTGCCCATCCCTAATGGCCACATATTTCTGAAATGCCATTCCCATTAACAAGGCTTCTTTGGCTGATTCCAGGTGTGGGGCTGAAAGGTATAAGAGGAATTTGGAACATCTTAATATATCAGTAGCAAGATAGCTATGCAAGACTATTGCTAGGACATGTCAAAAAGAATTTGAAGAAGCTTCAACTGACCAAAGATAACATAATTTGAACTTCATTAGGGGTAAGAATTGCAGTAGATAGAAACCTATGGAGTATTTCTTTATCATTGAGTTTGTAATGGTATTTTTTTTCATTAAAAAAAGAAATCTAATTGTTTGCTTTCTGAGGATGAAGTAAAACCAATTGATTAGATTAAAACAGTAGTTATAAGGAAATAATCAACATTTATCTTGCCTTTTCGAATATGAACAGTACCATTGGGTAGATAAATAGTAGATGAGAGGGAGCAATTCCTTATTAAATTCTTTCAGATAACAAGTGAAACAAAATGATAGAATTAGAATATCACAGTTTTGCAACCCTTAATGAATTAATGGTCATAGGCATTGAGCATCCAAGGAAACTAACATTAAAAACAGAAATCATTGATTGTTTGACAATGTTTATTCAAGTCCGGCAATCCCACTCTTGTGTATATATCTGGAGGAATTGAAATCAATATCTCAAAGAGATGTTTGCACACCCATATTCATTGCAATGTTATTCGCAATAGCCAAGATAAGGAAACAACCTAAATATCCTTCAACAGATAAATGGATAAAGAAAAATGGGTGTATGTATATACAAGGGAATATTGTCCAGCCATAAAAAAGAAGAAAATCTTGCCATTTGCAACAACATGGATGAATATGTAGGTTATTATACTAAGTGAAATAAGCCAGACAGAGAAAAAAAAAACTGTATGTCTCACTTACATCTAAAATCTTTTTTTTAAGCTGATTTCATAGAAACAGAAGGTAATAGTGATTGCCAGGGTCTGGGGGATGGGAGATATGGGGTGATATAGGTCAAGGGATAGAAAAATCAGTTATAAGAAGAGTAAATTCTGAGGATAAGATAAATATATATGAATACATACTCATGCTAATGTACAGCATGGTGACTATAGTTAATAGTACAGTATTGTATACTTGAAAGTTATTGAGAGTAGATCTTAGGCATTCTTACTACACTCACACAAAAGAGTTAACTATATTAACTATGTGAGGTGAGGGATGTGTTAGTTACCTTGATCTTGGTAAACATTCTACAATGTATATGTATATCAAATCATCACATTGTGCACTTTAAATGTATATAATTATATTTTTCAAGTTTTTCTCAAAGAAGTTAAAAAATTGGAGACAAAATGTCATCCTATATGATTAAGATCAGAATATGAGCACACATAATTCGTTCTCTTGACTAAAATGAGGGACAATATAAAATTGCTTTTCTCATTCAGCCATCCATCCATGTATTAAAAAAAACAAATGAACTAACCATAACTAATCCCTCTCTCTCTCTCTCTCATATGAACGCACACACACAGAATCATATTTCACTTGTGGTATCCCAGTGATTGTGAGAACACAGAGATAAATGACACATATCTTGATTTTAGGATTAATGTAATCTACTGGGTGTTTGCAGAGAATTACATCAAGTACATAACTCTAAAGGCCTCTCAAGAGAGGTCCAGAGCTACATGGAATTTTTTTAAAAACTCACTCACACAAAACAAATAAAGCTTTAATTTATTGACTCTTGAAAGGTCATTTAAAGTCCTATTGTATAAACATTCTTATGTTATACTTTTCTTCACTTTGTTAAAAAATAAATTTGTAATTTCTGATTTTCTCCCAGGGATTGGCTTATGAAAATTTTTTTCAATGTGATTTTGAAGATTCAGTGGGATTCAGTCCTATTTTTCATTGTAATTCTCAAATGAAAGCAAACATTAAACACATATTAAGTTTAGGCCACATTTAAGTTACTGATATTTCTAAGCAGGAAAGGTACTACTAGACCCATTAATTGCTCCCTCTGTATTAAGATGAATTAGTTTAAACCTGGGAATGATATTCAAGGAATAACAGCTATCTTCTGGACATTTTACTGTATGAAAGAATTAATGTAAAGTACACCTTTAGGTTAGGAGTCTGTGAAATTACATTATTAAAAATCTGAAAGACATAGAAAAGTCCAAAGAAAAAATTAAAATAACACCATCCAAAAAAAGCCCAACCTATTTTAAACATTTCACAAACACCATTCATAAAACTTTTACATATATATATATAAGTGAACATGTATTTATACATGTAATCTTACATATATGAATTATATTCATCTATATTCATTATATTTTTTGATACAGGTTTACATACACATACAAATAAAAGGATAAATAAAAATGAACTTTAAAATGAGATCAACTTTAAATACAATTTTAAATATATTTAAAAATGTAATGAAGGTAAGAGAGAAAGAACTGAAGTAAAACTAAAGGACTTGTTTAACTTCTTGTACACAATTCTTCATCACAAAAGAAGTTTCTAGAGATAACTCTAAAGTTAAGAATAAAAACTAAGATGTTGGAGTTGTTAAAATTATAGTTGACAGATGAGGAAATTGATATGTTTCACTTCCTTTGACTTACACTGTGATAGAATGGATTTTATGACATCAAAATGTATACAAATTATATTTATTTTTTAATCATAAATCTCATACTATTAGTTTTATATTTGAATATGTTTAATTTCCATCAACTATCTTTTTATCATATCCAACAGGTCAAAAGAGCTTTAAAACATCTTTTTTAGTTTACAGGCAGGAATACACATTCATGCAGGTGTGCACTTATTAATTTAATTTACTCATTTAAGCATTTTTTGAGTGGTTGCTATAACCAAGGCACTGCACACTGGAGTTCAGATGATAAGCAATGCCAGAAATCATCTCTCCTTGCATGAGGTTACATTATAGCCCAGAATAAAGGTAAAATGAGATGACACATCAGAAACACCAGCATATACCTGGCTCTCAAGAAATGTCAATTTTCTTTCTGTCTTGATCTCTCTCCACTCCCACTCCATTTTGGGAATTCCATTGCTGATCTTCCTTCTGCCAATTTTTTAGACTCTCCCCTTAGTATCTGTCAGTGATGATTCTCACTTCTGACCCTTTGTCCTGCATTGAAGTCTTTATAACTATCTCTGATGCCAAGACTAGCCTTATTAATCTATTTCCTCCACCATTTATCATGCCTTGCCTTGAAATACTTATTTTTTAATACATCAGCATCTGTGGTGAGGGAATCTTTCACTAACTCACTAAATAAATATCTTTGAGAAAGTAATAATTTGTCAAATGGCAAAGGAATGTTCTAGGTGCTCAGTCAGCAAAATGAAACGTATCTAGGTTAATGTGGCTTTTCCTGGGAATAAAAATAGAATCATCACTAATATTTATTGCACTTTCTATTTGCTGGACACTACACAAGCAGGCAGATTATCTTATTTAAGATGATCTATCACAACAACCCTGTGAAGTAGGTGTTTGTTTTACTAACAGGCAAACGGGCAGAGTTACTTGCCCAAGGTAACAAAGGTAGTGGTGAAGACTTACCCTCCAATTATGAAGTCAGAAAGACTTCATAAGCTTTTAAGTATGGCTTGAAAAATAGCTAAGAACATATGAAAGAAGACTGTTACAAAGTTTCACAACAATTTCTCAGGAGATAATTTGTTATCATGTTAGACAATATGTTAGAATCATAAACTATAGGGGCTTAAAGAGGCTTGAGAAAAAATAATCTACATTCTGGATCTTTTTTTTTTTTTTAAGATTTTATTTATTTATTTGACAGAGAGAGACACAGCGAGAGAGGGAACACAAGCAGGGGGAGTGGGAGAGGGAGAAGCAGGCTCCCCGCAGAGCAGGGAGCCCGATGCAGGACTCGATCCCAGGACCCTGGGATCATGACCTGAGCTGAAGGCAGTCGCTTAACCAACTGAGCCACCCAGGCACCCCTACATTCTGGATCTTATAGATAAAAATAAACCAACCACTTTAGCTCCTGATAGGTCCTTTGCCTTATCATATGCCTTATAGCTAATATGTATACAACTTGAGCCTTTTCCTGTCAAAGCTAGTCCCTGCACAATGTTCTGGATTTCATCACCTCTTGACACCTCCAACTCTCCACTTCTTACTTAGCCCTGTCCCTCTGCATTATCAGTCTATTTTTTTCCTCTCTGGGATATGTTTTAGCTCTAATAGTTCTCATCTTTAAAAGTCCTTCCAGCTATGGCTTCATTTATATTTTTGTGATCCCCCAACAATGAGAATTGTAAGCCCCTCGCCTTAGTTTTTATGCTAAACTGAGAAATAAGAGTGTACTCCCTCTGATGGCTAAACTGTTCATTGCTTTTGCTAAACTCAAACTCACAGGATGTACTTTTGTAGACTTGCTTATCCTTAGACCATCTACTTCTGAGAAGTGAAAACAGAACATTTGCTTGGCCTTGCATCACATTCTCATATCATGATACCTTTGTATTTCAGACGAACCCAAGTGCCTGAAGATATAACACTTTTGCTAACTGTCAGAAGGCTGCAAATAAAGGGTTTTTCTGTTGCTCCTTTTGGATGTTCTTTATTTCAAGACCCTTCCACCTCCTAGTCATACTTGTTGAAATGTGTTTGCATTTAAAGAGATTGTTGCCTCCTCATACTTCAGCTTCTCTTCAACCCATTTTAATCCAGTTTCTGCCAACCTTCCAAAACTGCTCTCATACCTCCATTGTACTAGTTCCCATAGGCATTTCTTGGCCTTATCTTCTCCAACATCTCGAAGTTTTTAATACATTAGGTCACTCTCTTTGTTTTTCTTAATTTAATTTAATTTTATTATGTTATTTTTGTCACCATACAGTACATCACTAGGTTTTGATGTAGTGTTCCATGATTCATTGTTTTCATATAATACCCAGTGCTCCATGCAGTATGTGCCCTCCTTAATACCCATCACCAGGCTAACCCATCCCCCC
>NC_138372.1:142379791-142405284 GCF_054177405.1 Leptonychotes weddellii
GGCTCTTTCCACAGTTTGGTTATTGCGGACATTGCTGCTATGAACATTGGGGTGCATACGGCCCTTATTTTCACTGCATCTGTGTCTTTGGGGTAAATACCCAGTAGTGCAGTTGCTGCGTCATAGGGTAGCTCTATTTTTAAATTTTTGAGGCACCTCCACACTGTTTTCCAAAGTGGTTGTACCAACTTGCATTCCCACCAACAGTGTAAGATGGTTCCCCTTTCTCCACAACCTCTCCAACATTTGTCATTTCTTGCCTTGTCAATTTTTGCCATTCTAACTGGTGTAAGGTGGTATCTCAATGTGATTTTGATTTGAATTTCCCGTCTATATGTCTGTATTTGTGCCAGTACCATGCTGTCTTGGTGATCACTGCTTTGTAATATAGCTTGAAATCAGGCAACGTGATGCCCCCAGCTTTGTTTTTCTTTTTCAACATTTCCTTGGCGATTCAGGGTCTTCTCTGATTCCATACGAATTTTAGGATTGTTTGTTCCAGCACTTTAAAAAAATGTCCTTGGAATTTTGATCGGGATGGCATTGAAGGTATAGATTGCTCTGGGCAGCATAGACATTTTAACAATGTTTATTCTTCGGATCCATGAGCATGGAATGTTTTCCCATCTTTTTGTATCTTCTTCAATTTCTTTCACGAGTGTTCTGTAGTTCCTAGAGTATATAGGTCCTTTACCTCTTTGGTTAGGTTTATTCCGAGGTATCTTATGGGGTTTGGTGCTATTGTAAATCCAAGATTCTCAATAAAATCCTAGCTAATAGGATCCAACAATACATTAAAAGGATCACCCACCACAACCAAGTGGGATTTATCCCCGGGATGCAAGCGTGGTTCAACATTCGCAAATCAATCAATGTGATAGAACACATTAATAAGAGGAGAAAGAAGAACCATATGGTCCTCTCAATTGATGCAGAAAAACCATTTGACAAAATACGGCATCCTTTCCTGATTAAAACTCTTCAGAGTATAGGGATAGAGGGAACATTCCTCAAGTTCATAAAATCCATCTATGAAAAACCCACAATGAATATCAACCTCAATGGGGAAAAGATGAGAGCCTTTCCCTTAAGATCAGGAACACGTCAAGGATGCCCACTCTCACCACTATTGTTCAACGTAGTACTAGAAGTCCTAGCAACAGCAATCAGACAACAAAAAGAAATAAAAAGTGTTCAAACTGGCAAAGAAAAAGTCAAACTCTCTCTCTTTGCAGATGACATGATACTTTATGTGGAAAATCCAAAAGACTCCACCCCCAAATTACTAGAACTCACACAACAATTCAGTAATGTGGCAGGATACAAAATCTATGCACAGAAATCAGTTGCTTTCTTATACACTAACAGTGCAACTGTAGAAAGAGAAACTAGGTCACTCTCTTTGAAACACTGTCTTTTCTTACTCAGGGAGTTCTTAGTTCTAGCTTTGCCACTTTCTAGCTGGGTCATTTGGGCAAATTATTTAACCTCTCTAAGATGATCTTCTAATTTGTAAAAGAGATCTAAGAACAACCTCATTTTACTGTTTCTCCAGAAGTATGGAGTATAATTTACAGAAAAGTATTATTTCTCCATTTATGAATTAAATGCAGCGGGCATTATAGTTTTGCGTTAACTGTATATATCTGCAAGAAGTACAGAAAAAAATACCATAAATGTAAGGTCATTGAATATAAGTATAATGAGTTTTATAACAGCAGAATCAGGTTCTGATCAGTCTAATTTTGTTCACAGTATGGACAGTAGCAGAGTTTATATGAGAAAGACTAGATACTCAAAAGTAGATCTCATAAAAAATGCTTAACAAAAAAGAAAATGGTTAAAAGTGAAACTAATACTTAATCAGAGCTCACTCTTAGTGTTATGATTAAACTTCAAAGCATTGGAAAGCTACTATAACATTAAACAGTATAAACTTAGCCTCTTTCACTCTCAAGATAAAACCAATTATAATTTGTAAATGGCCATCTCCGTTAGTTTTGAATATTCACCTTGTAATTACATTCAGCACAAGGTTAATTAGAAAACTGTTTTCCTGATTCAACTTGAATGTTTATGAAATTATGTACTTCTTATACATTGAACCAATATTAAGAAAGCAATTTGTTCAAATACAGTTCTGATTTTATGACAAAAATACTCTGCTAAAAAAATCTATGTAAATAATGTTATTTGGGGGAAATCAGCTTTCGGCTTAACTTACAAAGTACGTAATTTATCTAAGGGTAAAGATGCTTCTCTAAACTTTTTGATGTACAAGTGTGTTTTTCAACTAAAGCATTACCAAGATGTTAACCCAAACAGGTCTCCATTAGAAATACAAATGCTTTAAGCATTATTTCATAGTGCATGTAACAATGACTTCTACACATGGAAAGTACAGTCTTTTTTTTTTTTTTTTAATTTGAGACAGAGAGAGAGCACATGAGAGGGGGGAGGGTCAGAGGGAGAAGCAGGTTCCTTGCTGAGCAGGGAGCCCGATGCGGGACTCGATCCAGGGACTCCAGGATCATGACCTGAGCCGAAGGCAGTCGCTTAACCAACTGAGCCACCCAGGCGCCCGGAAAGTACAGTCTTAATTACCTCTCAAACAGGGACACATTGCCCTCTTGTAGTTTATACACAGACTTGACTTTTGCTTATTTCCTTTCTGTGGGTTTTCCACTGTCCTGGTGCTCTGGGACCATTTGTAGATGGAACCATAATGAAAGTTACCATTCAGAGACCAGCATGAGTGTCAGAGAATCTCATCTCATCCCACGTATAATTATCTTTGGCTACATTTCTCCCGTGTTGTTTTGTTATACTTCATAATGTTTTTCCAGAGCTGGAAGTGGCTCATGTAAACATGTAATCAAAGCACTATGAAAATGATTTAGGTTACACTAGTAGCACAAAGCTATAGCTAAATCGCTCACTCATTTGATAATTTATATAGAGGTCAATCAGCAACTATTTACAGTATACTTACCACCTGTAATATGCTAGGCTAGTTGTTACAGTAAACAGATGAACATTACAGTGAATAAAATTTACATCTAATCTAACATCATATGCAGATGGTGCAGGGTCACTTGAACCTATATATTTGGAAGCCATTATCCTTATAATTTCAGGGCATCATTCACAATCCAGATGGCAAGAAAAATTGAAGATACTTTATTACCTTCAGAACTATGCTGGGCTTTTAAAATGGCCTACTCTATCATGGTTCAGTATTAATATTGTATTTCAAAGGCTCACAAACCAAGTAACTGCTTCTTTTGAAATATATCAACATTCAAGGAAAATACCTCAAAGTCATAAAGTAACTTGGATAAAATAATTTTCTTAGAAAAAATATTTACAAAAATATCATACAATATTTTGAGGAATAAATGTCAGAATTTTTTTTATAACAAGCCAAAAGAATGAATCAAGCATCAAGAACCCAATGCTGGAAAAGAAAGTAAAATTTCTAGAATTAAAGAACTCATGCTGCATTGGCTATCATTACTTGAGTCCATTTTATAAGTCAGACACTATTTTAATCCATAGAACATACCTGCAAGGTAGGCACTGTTTCCCCTATTGTATGAGTAAGAAAATAGAGACCCAACAGATCTGTAGATTAGGATCACAGAGGGAAAATAGTAGGGCTTGGAACCAAGCTCTATTTTATACCTGACCACATACCATTTCTAAAATGCTAAGTTGCTATCTTTAAAGATTCCCAGAAGCAAAGCTCAGTATGCAGAAATATAATGGTATCCCCTGAGTATCACATTCTGAGCTTTTATGAGAGGACATGGACTCTAAAGTAGAAATAAATGATAGAAATAAACAAATGATGTATATAAAATAAATAAAGTAGAAATAAATAAATGATGATTTCTCAGTATTATTAATGAGCTGAACTACCCTTGATCAAAGTAAACCCTAATAAGTTTATTTCTGTTAGAAATACTCTAGGGGCACCTGGGTGCCTCAGTCGGTTAAGCGTCTGCCGTCGGCTCAGGTCATGATCCCAGGGTTCTGGGATCCGAGCCCCACATCAGGCTCCTGTTTGGTGGGAAGCCTGCTTCTCCCTCTCTTAATCCCCCTGCTTGTGTTCCTGCTCTCACTATCTCTCTCTCTGTGTCAAATAAATAAATAAATAAAATAAAATCTTAAAAAAAATAAAAGAAATACTCTAAATATTAAATATATTTGTGCTTTCTTTGCAAGATCTAACATGAAATCCAGATGGAATAAAATGATTTGAGAAGAGTAGCAATTATCTAAGGCAATGAGGAATACTTGCAATCAAAATTCTGAGAATTAAAAAAAAAATTACTGAAGAGTAATATAGAAGCTATCATGTAAGAGCACAAAGTTAAACCCAGTAGTCAATTTCAAAAATTACTATAATTTTTCACATATTATCACAGTGGCGTATCTTAGCTCCATCAGTAAAATTTTAAGTGAATGGATTGCACAGAATGGCAATTGTCTGAAGAAACCTTAATGTGATAAACAGTAGGGGCCCCTGGGTGGCTCAGTCGGTTAAGCATCTGCCTTTGGCTCAGGTCATGATCTCAGGGTCCTGGGATCCAGTCCTGCATTGGGCTTCTTGCTCAGCGGGGAGCCTGCTTTTCCCTTGGCCTGCTGCTCTCCCTGTTTGTGCTCTCTCTCTCTCTCTGACAAATAAATAAATAAAATCTTTTAAAAAAAATATGTGATAAATAGCAATAAGGGGTACTGAAGAGGAACATTAGTATATTATGGTAAGCTTTATCAAGGAGACATAAAATGGTAGACATTTGAGGTTGCCTATAATGGTGACTTAGAAATTTATATTTTGGGAAAATCTAACAAGTGGGATGTTCCAGAACATCAGAAATTAAACTTTCTTAAATAGAGCAAACAAACATAATTTAGGTGTTTCCAGGACAGAATGGTTCTGACTTTGATACAAACAGAAAACAAAGAGACAACAAGGAGATCTAAAATAAGATGATCCGATAATACCTGAAGCAAATTAAAATCAAATACAGTTCAGACTAATTAAAAAGATGGCCACCAGACAGAACATAGTTATTAGTAATAATATGTATTCTGGTCTAAACACTAATGAAGAGTCAGAGGAAAATGCAATGTATTTCTCCGAAGGAATATCAACAAAGCAAAACAAATAAAAAGCTATAATCTTGGCTGTGATTTATATCTGTCTTCCCAGTCTCCCCTTTCCATCTGCCCTAATCATGCAGAATTTGACCTAATTCTTGAGAAAAATGTCCTCCACAATCCCACTGGAGCACATGAAGTCACCTTCAGGAAAACACATGATTTACTAGATTGACATCAGTACATGAAAATGTGTTGCTTACACAGGAACTAGAGACAACAAAAAAAGAGGAACAAATGAAATACCTATACCAGACCCCTGATTTTCCATTGGCCACCTTTGCAAATCTGTGACCCCTTGAAATCCTTGTGCATGCTTTGGCAAGACTGTTTCAGCAAATGTGGGAACTAGCCGATAAGAAAGTCAAGTCTGCAATTCAGCAGGAAGCTCAGATCATTGCCTACTCTTTTCCACTGTTTGACTTGTGACTAGGTAAAAGTAAAAAGAGAAAAAATCAGCATATTTTGAGGTCAGAGTTGTCTTAGGTGTATGTCTTCAAACTAAAATTGATCTATCAAAACAGATCTCAAACTTACCAAAGTATAATGTTTATATGCACATACACACATATATACATTTAATTGCCTGAAATAGGCTACAGAGAAAGAGTTATTGCATACATATTCTTTTTCAAGGACAGTGAAAAAAGGCACATTTTGTGACATTGTATAAGCCTAAAGTGAAACTCTCACCTTTTTGTTCCTTTGCATTTTTAACTCATTAACAAACACAAAATGTCCGCTATGGTAAGATATGGAATGAAGGTCATTGTAGCAAATGGCAGGTTCTCCTTTCCAAATCTTTTAAAATACACTCACCCCCACTCATACAAGGGCTTATTAGGTCAACATTTCCCAAACGTGGTAACACATTAGAGTCATGTGTAGAGATTTTCTGAAGTACTGGTACCTTTTTCTTATCTCAGGCTGTCGGAATCAGAATGACCAGGAGGCAGCCTGGGGTAGAAAACCACCATACTATGTAATTTTGCAGCCGAGTTTAAACCACATTTATAGGCCCTTATTATCACTTAATATTGGCAGGTATTATCATGGGTTTTGGTGTCTTTGTTATAGTTGCCAAAGCTTATATCACCCTTCACTTGTGCTTCCTTGGCTAAGATATCTCCTCTAGCTGTTTTTTGCCCCTTGGGACATTTAGAAGACTGTCTTCTGATAGTACTTTTCTCATTTCTGCTCACCTTGCGTCGCAGAGGGATTTTGTTCAAGTTTCAAATCATATCATTTCTACAGAAAAAGGAACAATCATCTCCTAAGGAGATGGACTTACTATGGTGAATCTAGAGAATAATTCTAGCATTTTCTTACAATAATATATATATATATAATATACTATATACATACACCCAATGTATGTATACAATATATGCATATACAATATATAATAGTGTATATACTCAAGGCATGAATGACATATACAGTAATACACACACACGCACACACTTATATGTACACTATAACATACATATATCACAGAGGCCTAAAAGAGCAGTCTAAGGCTTCAATCTCCTTAAACAGAAATGGGTGGTTTGGTCCTATATTTCTTCCATAAACATATCACATGCTTCTTCAGGTTCTATCTCTTTGTTCTGCTGCCATATTTATTGGTATGAAAGTCTAGTATTAGGACTTAAATCAAGCCGAAACTAAAAAGAAAAATTAACACATCTAAGTTTGCTGTAGATCTTGCTCCTCCCTCTCCTTACACCATTTATTTTTATTTATTTATTTATTTTTAAAGATTGTATTTATTTTTCAACAGAGAGAGAGACAGCGAGAGAGGGAACACAAGCTGGGGGAGTGGGAGAGGGAGAAGCAGGCTTCCCACTGAGCTGGGAGCCCGATGCGGGGCTCGATTCCAGGACCCTGGGATCATGACCTGAGCTGAAGGCAGACACTTAACGACTGAGCCACCCAGGTGCCCTCCTTACCCCATTTAAATAAAATTAATTTTGCTAGTGTTTTTTCTCTGTAGAAAAATTATAATAGAGAGAGGCAAAGGAAGGAGAAAACAACCTCTGAAAATTGGACATACATTAATAACTTCTGTACAATCAGTCTTGAGGTACATTTTAGGAGAGAAGTATCAATCTCAATCTTTCTACAATGAAACAAATTATTACTTTCCCAAAGCTATCCATTTAGTGACTTAGTGAAAGAATTCCTCACCACAGGTGCTGATGTGTTAAAAAACAAGTATTACAAGGCAGGGTGTGAGAAATGGTGGAGAAAATAAATTAATAAGACTAGGTCTCGGCATCAGAGATAGTTATAAAGACTTCAATGTGGGACAAAGGATCAGAAGTGAGAATCATCACTGACAGATGCTAAGGGGAGAGTCTAAGAGATTGGCAGAAAGGAGATCAGCAATAGAACTCCCAAAATGGAATGGGAGTGGAGAGAGATCAAGACAGGAAGGAAATCGACATTCCTTAAGGGCCAAGTATATGTTGGTGTTTCTGATGTGTCATCTCATTTTACCTTTGTTCTGGGCTATAAATGTAACCTCATGCAAGGACGGATGATTTCTGGCATTGCTTACCATCTGAACTCCAGTGTGCAGTGCCTTGGTTATAGCAACCACTCAAAAAATGCTTAAATGAGTAAATTAAATTAATAAGTGCACACCTGCATGCATGTGTATTCCTGCCTATGAACTAAAAAAAGATGTTTTCAAGCTCTTTTGACCTGTCAGATATGGTAAAAAAGATAGCTGATGACAACGGAATATAAAATCCAACTTACCAGGTGTTCTGTTATTTGGCAATCAGGGTGAAATACCAACATTATCTACCATAATGAGAAGAACACCCCACAACAGCTGGAGATCATGGTATATTGGCATTATGTAAAAAACGGTGGTTTCAGTAGGCAGTAGAATATTATCAAGGAGGATCAGTGTGGACATTCACATCAAACCCACCAAAATGTTGAGCAGGAAGGTGGAGAAGAAACATGACAACAGAGATCCAGCTATACAACTTAGGAACTAAAATTCCATCCCATGGAAAACTTTTGTAACAAATCATTACTTTATTCCCAGAAGAAGTGGACTCTAAACAGGGACTCAGATTGCAGTATAAGATGGAGGTTTGGTCATATTTTTTTTTCCAAGAAATAGTCTACAACCAAAGGGTATGACTAATATCCAGAGAGATTTGAAGCAAAGATCTTAGTCTAGATTTCCCAAATTCATCCTGATGAGAAGGAAATCAAGGGTTAAGTAAATCCAACTAAAGGGCCTAAAAAACTATAGGCATGATGGGATAAGTGTGGATATGAATCCAAGAATTATTTTCCAGGGAGGTAAGCTTTAATATCAGACATATTTGGGTGTGCCTTTATAATTATCCAGATTGTATGTGGGGTACTTCAACTCGAAGGGAGTCTGAAATGTAATTTGAAGGTATCTTGCCCCTCTGGTTTTGAAAGTCATGCTGGTAGGCGACTGACCTAAATGGAAAGTGAGTTATTGGGTAGTAAGTGGCACAATTCCTTGGCTCCATTCCATTACTACCTTCTTAGTCCAGGCTTTCAACACATCAGTAACAGACGATTGAACAACATGCAACAGTACTCATGTCTCTTGTCTTTTCAATCCTGTAACAAAATTCATCTTTAAAACCTCACTTCAGTATCTCTGTTTAGATTTTTCTATTTGCCCAAAATATCTTTTTTTATCCTTCTTCCTATCTGAATGCAATTAGGTACTTCAATGCTAACTTCAATTTATGTTTGCTTTTTAAAGAGGCTCTCATCCAGGACTCCATCTACTCTAAATTTCTATAACTCTTTCATTCTACATTTTTTATCTTAGAATGTGATGATATATTTCCAATGCTGATATAAGCTCCCTACGAGAACAGTTCGTATTTTATTATTGTACTCCTAGTACCCAAGTTTGTACATGATAAATAGATTCAACTTGCAAAAATTGCATTAAGCTTTCTTTTTCTTTGGTGTCCCCTCAATGATTAGCATAATGACATTTCATTGATTTAATGTAGTAGATACAAAAATGCCCCACTCATGTCCCCATGGTCTACTTCTGCAGATGGTTCCCTTACAGGACAGTGACTTCCTACGTCTTTCTGTCTAAGGATATTCTCTGGCATCAAACATGCTTAGCACTTTTGCAGGACTGATTTGTAGTTCTGAAAGATTAATGCCTCAGTAGAAATCCTTAACCACTGAGGGACAGGAGTTAGTGGACAAATACTCCAACTGCCTCTTACCTTTCTAGCTTACCTCTCAGTGGAAAAATTCTAAGGCATGTTTTGTACAATCTCTCAGAGGGTTGCAAATTGGATTTTTCTTGTGCTGCCCACAAAGGAAACCTGCTCACTAGGAGCTCCTTACTGCCTGTCTTCCCTTCCTTGTCTCACTTCTACTCAGAGTGCTTGCTGGATTTGTTTCCAAAATAAACTACTTGCCTGCAAATTCTTGTGTCAGAATGCACTTTGTGAGACCTCCAAATAAAGAGCATTAATAAGGTACTCATTGATAATTATTCTTATTAATGCACTAAAGCATCTCCACAGAGTTTAACCTAGCACAGGGAAATTCAAAACTGTGCCTGGCACATAGTAGGTATTTAATGTTAATTGCCTTCTTTCCCTTTTTGGTACCACTTTATTCACTTGGATTAAATAAGATATATAGTTGAAGATGGTAAAATATTGCTTTTTGAATAGTCTTTGTTGTGATCAAAAATTAATGGATCTAAATTAATGGATCTAAATTAATGAATTTTTTAAAGTTTCTCTTGTTACATCACATATAATTTTCTTTCAACTATTGCCAACTTCTGTCTGTTGGAATATTTTTATAAATGAATTCAAGTAGGCAAAATCTAGTGTAACATTTAGTAGACTTGTGAGTAAGAAACTGATGAAAACATTCACATCAAACTTTTTATCTACTGGTACACCCTGTGCGCAGGAACCCTAGGCTTTTCACTGATGTAATCTTTATTTTTGGGTGGGGGGAGGGGGGTTAGACAATTGTGTGTTCAACCTTGAAAGAAAGTGTCAGAAAGGATTTCAACTTAGGCAGTGTATTTTCTGGCTTATTATTACCAGTTTCTTTCACTAGTAATTGCAAAATAAATTATGTGGAAGAAGCATGGAAAAATCCATGTAGTACTATTAGGTTTTGAATAGTATTTTATCAATTGTTTTGATATGTACAATCTCCAGTGATTCTTACCTTAGTTTTCCACTGGTTTGTTTAAAAAGGGACTTAAGGTGGCTCATCCGTCTTGTCGTTGCTTTTTCAATAACCAATTGCCCTTGAATGTAAAGCTAAAATGTCTGGAGACATTAAAAGATTTTGGATTGGATAGTCATGTGAAAATGGTGTTGCCAATTTAGCAATATCGTACCCATCACAGTAAAAAGAGATTCAAAAAAGAGAGAACCATTGGTACCCTAATCCAACTGTATAGTGGTTTATTCGCTAAATGGTTGGACTAAGGTAGTAGCAATGGGAATGAAAAATAATGGTAAGGTGTAAGATAACTTGCAAAAGAAGAATCAACAGGAGCATCTGGATGACTGAATATATTAAAAGTCATGAAATAGTAAGAAGTCAATGAAAAGTAGACTTCAGCTTCCTCAGTATTTACAAAGCAAACTATCCTGGCTAACTTTGGGTGTATCTTCTATACACACAAAGTAGAATAAGATAAAATGATTCTATTAAATGTATACATAACCTTCTGTTTAGTGGTTTTGTTGAATGGAAATCTAAATTTAGTCCTGTGTCTACCAGGAAATAAAAAGAAACAAAAAAGATAGTATGTTCTATGGAACTAGATACTATCTAGCACACCTTTCCAGATTATCTAGATCTAGAGTGGTTTGTGCATTTCATTGTCATTTTAGTTATTTTATAATTCTGTAAGCTATAAAACTGATTAATACAAATCATTCCTTTCCATAGGCATGCAAATACTTTTTTCCCCAATGGAGATGTATTAATTCTCCCAACCACTGAGAAAGAAGCCAGTTTTTTATCTATTAATCATTTCAGCATTGCTTTATTGCCTATATGTCATCTCTTCCGCTTGTCCTTGAGCCAGTTTTTAATACCTTTGCTGGTTCCCTCATTCATTAATAAGTTAAATAAAATCTCTGACACATGGTTATATTGTATTTGTATGAGGGTCATGATTTTACTGTTAATTTAAAAAGTTCTCTTATAGCACACCTTACTTTTTAATCCAGTGAATTATTTCCTCTTGATAACATCTAAGCTGATACAATGGTGATGGCGGGGGAGGGGAGCTGTGTATGCTGGATAGTAACTCAGAGTCAACGTGCCATGGACAAATAGGATAAATAATTTTTCAGAAAAGGTGACTCAAATGGTTTGCACCAAGGAATGGCATATGTGGTTCTTACTTTACATCAGTAATTACAGTTTGAAAAAAGAGAGGTATTATTTTGCCCTTTAATTCCTTGTATACCTGAAAGAATATCCTGAGGAATGTAATGCATTGTACATCTAACAGAATTGCTGGATGATGCAGAGCTGATTCAGTGAAGAAAAGTGTAATTAAGTGGTTGATTGGCTCTTGGTAAAGTCTGTGTAATTTTGGATTAGATCTTGGCTACAGTCACAGCGCTAAAACTCTTTAAGATGCTGCTTTTATCACAGGACTTTGGGTGCTTCCCTTTCAATTTTACCTCAAGTGGAAGCTTGTTCCTATTTTTTTTTTTTTCTATTTTGAAAGGACAAGGAGCCAAGATGATTCATTTTACTTTTTACCTTATGTGAGTCATGCTGTGGTGCATAAGCTGCCTTCACCATATGACACAGCCTCAGCTGCAGGCTGCTGGAGTCCAAACCTAATTACTATCTGCTGAAGTGCTATTGAGGAAGATCTCTTGAAGGTTCTGCATATGTGACTTGAGGCTGCCATTTGCTAGTTCTAAAATGATGAGCTCTATAAATTCATACCATTAAGATATGCACATTGTTAACTAGTTTATGACTGATTTCACTTCACTAGACATTTAGTGACTTACTTATAATCCTCAAGGTCCATTTCCTTTGTGAAATCTTCCACATACCTTAAGGTTAGAAAAAAAAAGATTTTGACATGACTTTATCCATATTGTAGATTAAGTTACCCATTTAATAAGATATTAGTTGCATTATGTAATAGTATAATCTGATTTACTTTAATGTTTTTTGGGGGGATGGAGGAGCCCTTTTCTTTTTAGCTCCATCTTCTTTTACCATAAGTAAAGAGATCTCCATTTCTCTCCACAATGGGGAGCATATAGAAGAGAATCCTTGTTTCTCTTTCCATCCCTTGTTTACTCTAATGTTGGAAGAACTAATCTAACTGGTAATGGCCTAATATCTATTAGATTCTTTCAGTAGGTAACATTACTATGTTTTAAAAGTAAGAACTTTCCACAATCTCTTGCACTGCCTGTCTCATGCATTGTTATGGTGAGTCAAGGCTTCCTCTCCATTTTTGCTTCTGGAGGCAAGCCTAGAACACCCAATATGTTCTCTTATATACCTTATTCTGTTAGTGACTGGGTTTCTGAGGAAGCTCACAACAATCCATGCATCTGGCTAGGTAAATATATTTGCAGTCTAGCTTGAAAACTCGGCTCTTCCCATAAATAGATGTCAAAATAGATTTGTAATAAGTAGTAGCAGGTCCCTACCTTGGCCTCAGATCTTGGACACGCTTTCTAATCTGAGTTTTTCAGAAAATTAATGATACTTCAGAAAAATAATACTATTTATAAAATCCATACATTGATCTCCATTTGTCATCTTGTATCTATCTATACCTTTATGAAATAACCTAAAGAAAAGGAAGGGTGATAATTGAAAGCCAAACAGAAATGTTTGATTTAAAAATTTTTCTATGTATATAATAAACCAGTTAGCTTTTCAGAATCAAGTCTCTTGTGTGGTATCACCTCACTTTAACTTTGCAGGTATTGATTAAATATATAGTTACTCATTAATGTTATGGTTTGATATATTTAGTCTATTATACCGGTCTGCAGATTGCTCCCAGCTTTTTGGGGTATGAAGCTTTTTTAGATGGGAAACTATGCCTGCATTATTCAATAATACAGTGATATGCAAATTTGGAACCTTAAGAAATGCTGACAGATGAAAACATAGTCATTATAGTCATACCCTAATGGGCAATGCAAGTAACTTTATTTTTACTCACTTTTATTAAAAAGTTTTTATACTGTCTACAGTTCAAGATGACAAACTGACACAAGAATTTCCCTCCCATCCCACAAGACACCTCACTAAAGAGGTGATAAAGGAAATTGAAAAGGTGTAACAATGAGGTGAAATAAAAAGGAGCTATTGGTTGTAATAAAAAACTTTATGTGGAAAAAAGAAGGGGGCCTACAAGTAAGTGAGAGATTTCAACCAGTGACCGGAACATCAGAATCAAACAGGACTGTTGAAGGATGACTCAGTAAAGGAAGTCACAGCTTAGGAAAGATGTGGGCACTGTAGTAGAATAGGGCGCTGATCATTAGATCAGGACTGGCAACTATGACCCATGGGCCAAAAGTAGTCCACCATCTATTTCTATAAATGAAGTTTTATCTCCATCTATTCATGGGTGTATTTTCTTTGAGGGCTTTCATGTCATGATGGCACAGATGAGTACTTGGGACCAAGAACCATTTGGCCTTCAAAATATTTCCTATCTGACCTTTTACAGAAAAAGTTTCCTGACCACCACCACCGCCCCCCCACCCCCGCCAGCCCCCAGACTCGGGAATGGAGTTTTGCATAGGTGATCAGAGAGAGAGAGAAATGGGATTTAAAAGCAAGATTAAGTGGAGGTGGTGTAGTGTTAAACGTCTACCTCACCTGCCATTTCCCACCCTTCTTATGTTGTAAAAGAGGAAAAACCTATCCAGGACTAAAAGACTGAAAATCAGCTCAAACAGAAAAAGCAAAGAGCACCTTGGCATTATTTAGGCTCTGAAAACAAAACAGATAAAGCCAGCTGCAAAGTTAACAGAAAATATTGTTTCACTCAAGAAATTATAGCAACTGTAAAATGCTATAACAACTCCCTCTCTGACTGACCACTGCTTTCTTACCAGTGATGCTCCTGACCCATTTTGCAATTTTCATTTATTACTGGGGATACTGACTTGCTTAGTCTCTCATTTTAACAGTACCTGGTGCCTGGTTAATCCCACTTCTTCCAATCCTGCCTCAAAAAGAGCAACAAATCCAGAACTGATAACCACCTCCCTTAGTCCTCTTCAGAGTCCTTCAGTGAAAAATCAAACCTTACAAAAGACACTCTCCTCCTCCTTCTTGTCCAGCAGAATTTCTCTGGAGTGCACTCCCTTGTTAAGAATTAACAAATCTTATTTTTATTGGACCATAGACTCGTTCCTGGTCATCTGTAGCTGATTAAGCTTTAATAGCTGTTAAAGTATAATATTCAAAGAGGTAAGAGCATGACTCTCATATAAATATAAAATGAACACACGTCAAAGATCTTTAACTCAATTAAGGAAGGAGCTAATAAAGTTACAGGGAAGTAATGTAATAAAAAATATCGTAGGGCAAGAGTGCTGGGTTAGATATAAGGCTTGTTAATGTCCAGTCAGGACATAAACTACAATCTCTAGGATTATCTTTTTTACTTGACAGAAATCATTTGCATCTCTACTAAACAAAAACCTAAAAATTAATCTCTATTCCAAGAATTATAAAAACAACACAGACAATAAGATATAAATCCCAGGAGTGCACTGAAAGAATATTTAATAATCTCTTTTGCTTTGTTTAAATTTCAGATCATTTATAATGCAAACCCTAGTGGGTGTAGATTATTTCCCTCTGCCAGGTAAACAATGGGTAACATTTTATGTGTATTTTTTTAGTAAAGTAGAAAAATTGGGGAGAATGAGGGAAACTATTGGGCTACTCACATCCCAGAGTCAGCTCCACTCAGACTTTCTGGTACTTGTAAGGCTTACCCCATAACAGTTGGATCTTGCCTGTTAACCCTAAAGCAAAATTGACAGGTGATAAATTACCCATATATGCAAAGATCCCAATGAACATCCTCATCTCCTTTCCTAAAGTTAAATAAATTACCAGTCCTCACACCAAATATTTCAAGAGAGTCTTCAGAACAAAGGAGAAATGTAGGTAAACCAAAACCATATTTTTTTCCTTGAACAGGAGAAAATATATAACCTTAAGAAACAAAATGTGTATTCTCAGAGAGATTCAAAAAGATTTTGTACCATAAAATAAGAACAGGATGCTAAGATAAAGGGAAATAAAAAAAGTGTTGGACACTTAAAATATAGTGCCAAGAGAAGATTCAAAAGAAAATTTGAAAAAAAAATTAAGATAAGAAATATCTAAGAATACAGAAAAAAAATTCAAAGAATGAATTTAGTTTGTCAACCCCTATTGGCAGATGCCTGTTTTATGAAAAACCTGACAAATAATTCAGTGCCAATTGGTGATTTGTGGATCATATCCTTGTAGTGTTTGCAAATGGATGTATATTTTGTTGATTCAAATACTAGCATTGTTGGGGCACCTGGGTAGCTCAGTTGGTTAAGAATCTGATTCTTGGTTTCAGCTCAGGTCATGATCTCATGGGTCACGGGATCAAGCCCAGCATCTGACTCTGCACTCAGTGGGGGGTCTGCTTAAAGATTTTCTCTCTCTCTGCCCCTCCCCCCACTGACTCTCTCTCACTCTCTGTCTCTCTAAAATAAATAAACAAGTAAATCTTAAAAAAAACCCCAAATCCTAGCATTGTAATGTATATCCAAAAGTTGATAAGAGGGTAGGTCTTAAAGGTTCTCATCGCAAGAAAAAAAATTATAATAATAAAAAAATTAAAAATAAATAAATAGCATGTCAATAACAAGAGTAGCTTACTTACTCCTTGAATAAGTTCTGTACAGGTTGATCTGTGGTGGGGGGGTATAAATACAGAAAAAGAATAAAAATTATAAAGCATTGGAAACCTCCAAATCTCTAAGCATAATTTGTGGTCTATATAGCTCAGCTCTATACAGAAATCTCCTTTTTAAAAAAACAAAACAAAACAAAATCAATTTTAGAAATTTAAAAATATTTCCTACTTCTTGCATTAGGTGTCACTGTGACTAGTCTTCTAAACATTTGGAAAAACTCACAAGGAACAGGAGACACTGGTGGTAAGACTCTCTGGCCCTTAGGGTCTCTGACAATGATGAATGATAACTCTTTAAATAAATGAGCGTGGGCATGTATATTGCAGACACTCTTATTTGTTGTGCACACAGCCTCTCTCCCTCAAAAAGAGCAAGAAAGGCAGTGCAATAAGCTATTTTTCTCCGACTCCATTGATGTTTCTGAAAAGCCTTAACATGGACTGAGACATGGTGTAGAACTGATCCTAAAAGGCAAAACCCAATGAAATGTCCTCATTGTTGGATGAGGCCAAGGGCTAATGGGTAGATACCCAAGGCTTTTTTCCACTCCTAGAACTCAAAGGACCCTTAATTAGCATGCCTGGATTATAGATCTCTTAATCACCATGATTCACAGGTTAAATTAAAATTAACAACACTATGCAATTGCTCATCTGTGGAAAGAACACAGCTGTAACCAACAAAAGGATTAAAAACAGCAAGTCAAAAGAACGGAAATGGATGGCTTGGAGATTCATTGCCCATGTTTTTGGGTTTTCATCTTTCAATCTCTAAGACCCTTCTTATTGCTTGTCTTTAGTGGGCTCATGGATATTTTTCTTCCTTTTCTTAATATGTCACATCAGCAGCTGTATCTTCTTTTGAAGAAAGCCACAAAAAGAGGTTCTGGGAACTTGCTAATCACTCTCCCCTATCAGAGTGAATGTTTACTGACCCTCAGCATTTCTCTACCAAAATGGAGCCAAAGAAAGGACCAGCACCAACATTTATTATTTTTATTTTGTTTCTTGATAGTGCAATATGTTTATTACATTAATTTAAAATATTAAATTTGGTGATGAGATAAAATACAGATGTAGACAAATTCAGCCCTTGAGGACTTAAATTTAAATAGTAATCTGGAGTCTAGTAAATCAGTATGATAACTTTTGGACCATTAAAACGTGGCACCCAATACCTTTGGGTCAGCTTCTTTTGTGAGAAACTAATGAAAAACAATCAACTCTTACCCAAACAAAGCCACTAGGGAAATTAACACAAAATTCCATTGTATAAATAAATTCAGGAGGTTTATGCACTCATTAAACCAATTTGTAGAATAGTTCTGGTTTGGTTCCAGTTGGTTTAAGACAAAATATCTTCTGGGCGCCTGGGTGGCTCAGATGGTTAAGCGTCTGCCTTCGGCTCAGGTCATAATCCCAGGGTCCTGGGATCAAGTCCCGCATTGGGCTCCCTGCTCAGCCGGGAGCCTGCTTCTCCCTCTGCCCCTCTCTCTCTGTGTCTCTTATGAATAAATAAATAAAATCTTAAAAAAAAAGACAAAATATTTTCTGTGACTGAAATAACAGTCTCAGATTCTTCAGTGTGACGATACTAGGTAAGTGATACACACTGTTAGGGAAAATAGTATAATATCTTAGCCAAGAGTTTCTCGTAAAGAAAACTCAGAGTTTCAGGGTTCAGTTTTTCCAATTTGTTTTCCACAGTTCAGTCTTTGCAGATGATTAATTACTCAGTTGTTTGTTTTTTGTTTGTGTTTTTACCATGTATCCTGTTCAGGTGTTCACAGCCTCAGGAAAAAATATCAATTATTTTTATCAAATCTCTCATCACCCAGTTCCTTGCCATATATACAGTCTCCTAAAGCAAAACACAAAAGAGCTCACAGTACAACCTCACGTGATTCCCTTCATCCAAACCAATGCCTTCTTTTTCCTTCCTGATTAATAGCAAGATTCATAAACCATAGAAATAAAATAACTAATTAACAAAAAATGATAATTTTACATTTTGCTCAATCGCCACATGCCAGAAACAACAGCTCATAAAACTAAAGCTATCACATAAGGCTTTTGTATCTACCACTTTGGGGGATTGGGTATTACTCGGCAGGTGAATCAGCTATTTTTGCTCCTGTTTTGTGAATTTAAGTGAAAAATATATTAAGCCATAAAAATTGAATCATATGTAGATGCACATAATTTGCACATTTAGCTACACATTAGATAAATTGTAATAAAAGAACAGTTGGACTATTCCATATTTGTCCCCTATTATTAGTAATCCTATAAACCACTAATTCTCAATTAGGTTCCCTCTCAGAAATTCTGCTATAGCTTGGGATGTAGTCTGGGCATCAAGATTTTTTTTTTTTTAACTAAGTGGCCTCCACACCCAATGCGGGGCTTGAACTCACAACCCTGAGATCAAGCATTGGATGCTCTTCCAACTGAGCCAGCCCGATATCCCTGGGGATCAAGAGTTTTAAAAGCTCCCCAGCTGAATCCAATATGAAACAAAGTTTAAGAACCACTGATATAACATAATAATAAAAAAAATTTTAAAAAGAATGAATAAAAAAATAAATAAGTTATTTTAAATAAGTTATCTTATTTATATAGCTAGCTATATAGCTATATAAATATATAGCGAGCATTTCTCC
Source organism: Leptonychotes weddellii (assembly GCF_054177405.1). Lineage (NCBI taxonomy): Eukaryota > Metazoa > Chordata > Mammalia > Carnivora > Phocidae > Leptonychotes > Leptonychotes weddellii. The sequence continues at coordinate 142,398,611 of NC_138372.1, forward strand.
TCATTACTATATGGTAATTGAAACCAGTGCTTCCTATCCTTTTGATATTGTGTATATAGAAAACTGTGAAATTTGCATGGCTCACAGGGAGTAAATAGAGAAGGCTAAATGTAGTAGAAGCAACCAGCCCAGAAATCTCAGCTGCCCCAGTTGGAGCTAGACTACACCAAAGTTGAGGGGGGTCAGCACTGAGGCATTCCAGTAACCTATTTTGTGCAATTCAAAGGCTGAGACACTCTAATTACTTTAATTTAATCTAACATGTAGAGTCAGTGAACATCAAGAAAAAAACAAACATGAGTGAAAGCTACTTGCTTGGATGTTCCCCCACTTTCTTAGAGGTGAGTTTGGGGCTCATTTAGAAGACTCTCAGAGACTGGACTGAGCCTCTGAATACATAAGCAATTCCGGTATTCCAGAGGCACACCTAACACAAATTCACCTTTCTCATTCTGAATTCATGGACCAATTGTTTACTTAAATCCAGACTCATTCCAGCACAAGTCCCACCAATATTACTATGGGCCTTCTTACTCAAGGCTAGACAAGCTTAGAATTGTCATTTCCTTTATCTTACCTTAAGCTTTATTATGAGAAAATATGGAGAACTTAATAACCACCAGCACCTGAACCTAGTAATCATGGATTTAAAAGCTATAAAATCATAGCAATATAAGAAAGGAACAAAAGTTGATTTTTATTAAAATTACATCTTTTTAATAGGAGCAAGAAACATATAGCATATGGGATGGGGATATAAAATAAGACAGAAGAGGCTGATTTTAATTATGCTTAATTACAGAACTGCACATGTGGGACTATGACAAAGCAGAGCACATTTGGCTTCCATTATCTTCACTGAAAACAGGTTGGATGAAATGTATGAAATTAAATCATTAAAGAGGCATTGTACTGAGGTAAATTTCATATATCAAAATTTGCAGGTGGAAGAAATGTAAATATGCAATAATAAGGTTCAGACGTTCTACTTAGGAAGTGTCACAACATGGAGAGCAAAGCCCATCATTTCATTATTTATTTGAATACGTTTTAAAGCAGCTCTTTCCTTAGGAATTATGTTCCTCATTGTGGGGAACATCCATGTCATAGGACCTAAGAAATTACTTGGAGAATCTCTGGCTCATTTAAGGATTATACATCCTGTTGTATCTTTCTGGCCAGTATGTTTGCCTGCTCTCCGAAACAGCAACTCAGATCTTCACTTTTTTTTGCAAATATTGACCTCTTTTGGTCTGGGCGGATTACCTTGCTTCCTACTTCACAGCTAAATGGAGGAGCTAGTGGGCTGCTTTCAGTGTCTGAAACCAAACCCACTGAACGATTGCACCTGGGCCAATCTGTCTGCCCTCTAGAGGTGTCTCCCCTCCCTACAGAAGGAAGATCGTTCTTGCCATTATAGGCCTGTACCTATCTTCTACTTCGCCAAATCTTTTCTTCTTCCACTTGCCTCCCTTATACACTCCACTTCCTGGAATGCATTGACCTTGTTCTCCTTTGATGTCTGCAGACATGCCAAGCTCTTTCCTGCCTCAGAGCCTTTATTACTGTTCTGCCTTTGCCCAAAATATTCTTCCTCATGCTCCTTCCTCATTCAGAGCTCTGCTTAAATGACAACAATTGAGAGAAGCTTTCTGTGGCAGCCATTTCAAAGTATTCCTCACCCCCCTAAACTTCCTTATCTAGTGTGTCCCATTGATTTTGGTTCCTAAATCACTCTTAACTTTATTTCTCTTTATTTTGATGCCCATATGCTAGCCAAAGTGGGACAAGTTGCTCTTACTTGTTTCCTAAACTATTATAAAATGTACTTAATAATTATTCCCCAGCAGGAGTTATATTAAATATATATACATAATCTCAATGGGACAGGGGTCAACTAAAAAGAGCAGATGCAGCACAGTAGTTCTGGGATAGCATTCTGGAGGCCCACTGCTGCACCAGGTACTTTGGTTGTCTGATTCTGACACGGGGTCAGGACTGCCCAAATGGCAGCAAGGTGCTTGGGCATGAGATGACAACTACTTCTAATAAGAATGAAATTATATCAGTTTTTTAACCATCAGCACGGTTGCACTGTTGCAAACTGATTGGTGCATACCCGTCAATAACATAGTTACCCAATTCCTCACATCTACTCAAAAGGGATCTTTAACAAATACACACACAAGACACATACTTTAAATTCTGCCGTGCCTGCGCAATATGACCCACAGTTCTTGGATAATCTAACCCCCTTTCTACATCTTTAAAACCATATTTTTTCATGATCTCATTGGCGCCCCCCATTAGAGGCAAGCAGGAAACAGCCGCAAAATGCTTTCATATTCCAACAGAATTTTCACTGAAGACCAGTTCAAAGGGCAAAATTACAAAGCCAGTGAAAAATCTGGTGCCATGTAACACAGTCACAGATGAGTTACTATATAGATAAGTTAGCCTGAGATGAAATTATTGTTTTATGGATATTAGAAAGACAACTTGGTAAAATATACTTTGTGTGTGTGTGTGTATGTAGATAGATGATAGATAGATAGATAGATATAGATATAGATACTGAAATAGATACATATTATCCTATAAATACACTTTAATGAAAAAAATACATATTTGTTTGCACAAGGATATTAACTGCAATATCTTTTATGATAAAGAAATGTCACAAAGCTTCTATTGATGATTAGTAAAGTATGGTTCAACCATATAAGATGCAGTAAGCAGCCATTAAAAAATGTTTGAGGGCGCCTGGGTGGCTCAGTTGGTTAAGTGACTGCCTTCGGCTCAGGTCATGATCCTGGAGTCCCGGGATCGAGTCCCGCATCGGGCTCCCTGCTCAGCGGGGAGTCTGCTTCTCCCTCTGGCCCTCCCCTCTCTCATGCTCTATCTCATTCTCTCTCTCAAATAAATAAATAAAATCTTAAAAAAAAAATGTTTGAGAAGTATGTTTAAAAGCATGGCAAATGCTTATTATATATTATCAAGTGGAAAAATCAAGCTATACAGTAGAATGTGTAGTGTGATTCTAATTTATATAGAGATCAAGTGATTAAGTTATGTGATGAGAACATAAATAACTTTCTTCTTTATTTTTTTTTTTTTGTATTTTTCAAATGTGTTTCAGAGGACTGGGTGGGGGGAATGCCAATACATTTTATTGAAAAAATGGTAGTGTATTATTTTTGAAAGGAGTATACCAACATGCTTTATGGATATTGTGATCCATTGTGAAAAGCAGACCTCTAAATGTCTATAATGCATGGATAATAAAAGAGATTTTGTTGAACAGAGTGAATATTACTTTCTGAGCTTTTTATCTGTGATTTTTTATGATGCTTTAAGATGATGCAGCAGAGTTTTTTTTTTCCTGTAAGACCCAAGAGCAATTTTTCTTGAAGATTATTTATGCAAGTGTCTTTTACGTACTCAAAGATTGAAATAGAGTCAAAATTTATAAAACCAGGCAATATAAAGGGCAAAAAAATGTTCAAAGAGTCTTGCTCTAATTTTTCAAAAGAGCACAGTGTTCCCTCGTAGCTTGTCTCCATTAAAAAGACCTATGTGCATAACTTCTCAAAGACTTTTAAAACTTGGTATAAATTAAAGAGGTATGAGATGACATCTGAGAATAGTGTCAAGCTAAGAAAGCTTCTATTATACACAGGCCAAAAATGTTTCAGCCCATGCCATGAAATAAAGCTGTACCATTCTGGGTCAAGGAAATTTTAATTCAAATCCTTGTTCATTTATTTTATTTATTTATTTTTAAAGATTTAATTTATTTATTCATGAGAGAGAGAGACAGAGGCAGAGGGAGAAGCAGGCTCCCAAGGAGCTTGGAGCCCGATGCGGGGCTCAATCCCAGAACCCTGAGATCATGACCTGAGCCGAAGGCAGACGCTTAACCGTCTGAGCCACACAGGCGCCCCATTTATTTTATTTTCAATGTCAATTGACAACATGTTCATTTCACCTAATAAAACCCTTAGTAGTGAGTGAATGCATGACGAATGCCTGTCAAAAGTTAACTTGATGTACTGTTTGGCTATTCAAATTGAATAAACTTTTCTCTAAAGTTGTTTCTTATTACCTAAGTGTGTTTTCATGGTTAACAAAAATTACAACTTCAATTTGTAAGTGTCTTAAAAAATTTCTCAGTCACTTATATCAGCTTGATAAAACCTTTCTCTCAGGCAAAAGGAATTACTAATAACCTTTGATATATTTTTGGTTCCTTTTCCTTCATCTTTATTGCCATCTTTTATACATTGCTTCATTTACTTCATTATTTGTCTGGCTACAGGTAACATTTTGTCTTCCAATATGTCCTGCTAGATGATTTTTCTAAAACTCCAGTTTTATCAAATCATTTTCCTTTCCTGTATCTGCAAAGACAACTTGTTGACCAAGAACTCACATAGACACAACTCAGTCTGGCATTAATATCCCTCCATTAGGCTGGGGCTCCTGGGTGGCTCAGATGGTTAAATGTCTGCCTTCGGCTCAGGTCATGATCCCAGGGTCCTGGGATCGAGTCCCACATCGGGCTCCCTGCTCCTTGGGAGCCTGCTTCTCCCTCCGCCTCTCTCTCTCTCTCTCTGTCTCTCCTGAATAAATAAATAAAATCTTTAAAAAAAAAAATATCCCTCCATTAGGCTAAACTATCTACCCAACCTACCCAAACGATCTCCCAACAGATCATCTCTAAGCTAGGCTCTTTGTGCTCCTTTTTGCTACATTGATGTTATCCTTTCCCCATCTAAAATAATTCTTTCTGGGCCTCTCCTCCTCTCCTCCTCTCGTCCTATGCTGAGCCAAACAAATACCCTAACTGTCTCAATTCTTTTAAATCCTTTGACAGTCACTTTTAGTTTTCTCACTATTCCACCAGTTGATTTAATGATCTTGAATAGTTATCTGATTATCTAACCTATTCATGTATAGGGGTTGCTCCAATAAAATTTTAAGCTTTTTGTTGATAAAGATTGTATCTTAGATTTGATTATCTCACACAACCACTAGAATAAAGTGGAGCATTTATGAGTTGGGATTTTGGAGAAATCACCTAATTATTCTACTTTTCAATATATGTTCCAGAATATGATTACTAGATTTAGAACTGCTTTCTAAAGGCATGAATTTAACCAATTACCCATAAACGTGTCTGAAGGAGGTGGCTTGGAGATAGGAAGAGCTGTCTGAACTTACTCATTTCTTAAATCTTCACACACTTGTTTATCAGGTACTGGGTAGACATTGATAGATAAAATTCACTGCCAGAAACGTTTATGAAACTTATAACCTAATTGAGATAAAAGATAGTGTACTATTTACCAGACACATGCACATATAATTTATAAATTGTTATTAGTGCTATTAACAGGTATTATAATAGTATTATTATATATAATATTATTATATATGTTATTATATTATAATATTGATATGACATTATAACTGATATTAACAAGAGGCAGTGATGGAGAAAAGTGGTTGGAGACAGGAAAGAGTACAATTTAGATAAGCTATCTGGGATGACCTTGCTAGAGGTGACTTACTCTGGGACCCAGAAGAGAGGAGCCAGCTATATGAAGAGAAGGTGTGGGACTTGTCAGGTTCTGGGAATTGTATATGAAAAGGAATAAAAGTGGGGGCATAAGAAAAAAATGGTAGTTTTGGAGCATGAAAGAGCAGCCAGCAAAGTGAGAGCAGAGTAGCATCAGACAAGGAGAGAGAAGTTCTCAGGATTCTAGGGCATGCGGGGCCTCACTGGTCATGTAAAAATTTGTGCATCTGATTTAAACTCAACATGAGTTGATTTGTTTTTTAAGGTCAGCTTTAAGGCTATGTGGACAACAGAGTATCTGATATGAAATGGTTTTTCTTGCTGTTGTTTTATAAAACTATGTTGTTTGTTGAACCATATCACCTCAGATAATGGAAAAATCATAATATGGCCTTGGTTAGATATTTTTAACTTTTACTTTGATCATTAGACAATTGTCAGCTCTTTTAAGTACTAGTTATTTTATTGCTCTTAGAGATCACAGTGTTTTGTTTCACTGGTGATTAAAAATGCCTCTAGACGAACCATGAGAGACTATGGACTCTGAGAAACAAACTGAGGGTTCTAGAGGGGAGGGGGTGGGGGGATGGGTTAACCTGGTGATGGGTATTAAAGAGGGCATGTTCTGCATGGAGCACTGGGTGTTATGCACAAACAATGAATCATGAACACTACGTCAAAAACTAATGATGTAATGTATGGTGATTAACATAATAAAATAAAATAAAATGCCTCTAGTTCATTTTCACTAAACTTCTTTTTCATTCATAATATGTATGGTCTTCTGCCTTTTGGTCATTTAAGTCCAGGCAGGTCATTATGAGACACAGATGTAGGAGGCCCCACCCTACATCTGGTTATATCCAAACCCAAGACTAGAGGTTTCTGGTGAAAGTAATCTTTCAGGTCATCATCTCAGGGTGGTGGGATCCAGCCCTGCATAGGGCCTGGACTGGGTGTGGGGCCTCGCAGTCCCACCCCGCCTCCGGCTCCAAGCACAGGGAGGAGTTTGCTGGAGATTCTCTCTCCCTCTCCCTTTGCCCTTCCCCCTGCTCTCTTTCTAAAATAAATAAATAAATCTTAAAAAAAAAAA
>NC_138372.1:142405784-142458006 GCF_054177405.1 Leptonychotes weddellii
CATTATATGTTAAAAAAAAGAAGATAGCAGGAGGGGAAGAATGAAGGGGGGGAAATCGGAGGGGGAGATGAACCATGAGAGACGATGGACTCTGAAAAACAAACTGAGGGTTCTAGAGGGGAGGGGGGTGGGAGGATGGGTTAGCCTGGTGATGGGTATTAAAGAAGGCACGTTCTGCATGGACCACTGGGTGTTATACGGAAATAATGAATCATGGAATACTATATCAAAAACTAATGATGCAATGTATGGTGATTAACGTAATAAAAAATGCTAAGCATAAATAAAATAAAATCTAAAAAAAAATTCAAAAGCATCTTTTTGCCTCTAACTAAAATTAAAACTAATTGGAACCACTTCATTCTTCCATTTAATATAGTTATTGTCTTTCCCCACCTATTACCTTAGACTTCATTTGTCAGCTAATATTTTTCTCAGCATCTCAAGGAATGGCTCAGCATAAGTTAATTGTGTTTCTGTGGAGTTGAACCTTTGGGAGGAAAGAAAAAGCTTGAATCTATATCCCCTAATCTGTACTACTCTTTCCAATTCATGATACAAAATGACCTAAATCAATCAAATTAGCAGAAAACATGTAGGAGTTTAGCTTACATGGCCCTTATGTGACTGCCATTGTGAAATCACGAAACACATCCAATTTCAAACTGATCTCGAAGTGAGATGAGTAGATGTTAAATAATCCTCTATTTCCTCTCAACGTGTTTCAGTGACAAATTCCATTTTGAACAGTTACATGATTACAAGCCCTGAAATTCAATTTCATGATGAATAATTAAGCACCACTCTTCAGAGTCCGTGGGAGAAATCACATTCTCTGCATCACAAACACTTGGAATAATCGATTGGGAGTCAACTGGCAAAATACTTCAGATTTAATTTGCAGTTCCGAAGGATCCTCCTTCACTTGCTATCAGGGAGTGAGCTGAAGCTTTCTTCCCTTCCCATGTTAATGGGAGAAAAAGCAGGATTTTATCTTGCTTTAGTATTGTTTCAAACTGTAATGCAGTATTCCTTACTTGGTTTTAAAAGATACTCATACGAGAGAGGTCCTATTTATTTAAACATTCTTTTAGAGCCACAGGTGGAAACAATGAAAACCAGAATTAAAAAAATTTTGTTCACTGTTTTTTATTCTGGAGTTCAGGGGTAGTCAATGTGGGAGTGTTAGAGATAAGACCATGACCTTTTCTGAGAAAAAAAAGCTAGATACCAACCATGGTTGGTTTGGGTCTGTAGCAAACGGGTTAAATTCTCTGTGTCTCGGTTGCTTCATCTGTAAAATGGGTATCATATTTCTCAAATTTGTTGTGAAGATTAAATGAGATTATAAATAAAAGATCCTTCACGTTGTCATTGGCTGGAGTAGACAGTTCTCTCTGAGGATAAAGTCTGGATCATTCCTCATTCACAGACCAGAGAAAGGTTACAGGATGGTATTCAATATGATTTCCATTAAAAACATTTTTTTTACTTGCCTTGAGGATACACAGGACAGGGTGTGTGAGTGAAACGTCTCTCCCACAACAATCCCACATCCTCAGCCCAGTGCAGCCTGGCCAGGCTATGCTACAGATGGTGAAGGTGGATAAAAGCAATTCTTAGCTCACAGGTTGTAAAAACAAAAAACAGATGGTGGACCAAATTTGTTTAGTGGGTGTGGAAGAAAGAGCCTAAGCTGGAAGGCACACTACCTGGACTCTAGGTCAGCAGTTAGATCTTTGCTATAAATAACCATGTGCCACCCAAGCCCAGCTATGCATATCCTTTGGGCCTCATTTTTATTAGCTGTAAAATAGAAGGATGAATTTGGTCATGTTTAAGTTTTCTTCCAGCTCTAAATTCTCTCTAATTCTCACTACCTCTAAGAAAGCAAAGGCAGGGGGCGCCTGGGTGGCTCAGTCGGTTAAGTGTCTGCCTTCGGCTCAGGTCTTGATCCCAGGGTCCTGGGATCGAGCCCCACATTGGGCTACCTGCTCAGCAGGATGTCTGCTTCTCCCTCTCCCACTCCCCCTGCTTGTGTTCCCTCTCTCGCTGTGTCTCTCTCTGTCAAATAAATAATAAAAAAAAAAAGAAAGAAAGAAAGAAAGCAAAGGCAGAGCCATCTGGCCCTCTCCAGCCCGGTCAGGTGCTTCTTCTGGGCTCTGGAGCCTGAGATTTGCAGAGATCTGTGCTCTATTCTATGTAGTAATACTGGCCTGTCTACTTACTAGGGGAATTTGAGAAGACTGAGAGCAGAACATTTGCTTCGGTCACTTGCCTTTGGAGGCCATGGAATGTTTTTCTCTGGGACTAGAGGGAAAAGGGAGAGGCCATACGTAGGCAGCTGTAGACAATAAGCAAACAAACAAGCATGCTTGTATTTAATAAAACATTACTATGGACACTGGGATTTGTATTTCCTATTATTTCCACTTTTTACAAAATATAACTCTTCTTTTGATTTTTTTCCAACCACTTAAAAATGTAAAAGTATTTTAAAAGAAGAGATTTATGTGGCTTCACTTGTCAAAAAGAGGCCATGACATCTGCAGAAAAATAAGGAAAGAAAGATATGATGGGAAAGAGGTAGACATTCTGAGATAAAATGGAAGTTCTAGACTCAAACAGAACTGGTTTTGAATCCTATTTTTTCCATTTCATTGGCTCTCTGACTTTATTTTTTTTTAATATTTGTCTATTTATTTGGGGGGGCAGAGGGAGAGGGAGAATCTTCAAGCAAACCCTCAAGCAATGAATCCTCAATCCCACTGAGCACAGAGCCCAACGTGGACCTAATACCAGGACGCTGAGATCACGACCTGAGCCGAAATCAAGAGGTGAGCCCTCAACCAGCTGAGCCACCCAGGCACCCTGGCTCTGTGACTTTAAACACAAGGTTGCTGAGTATCTCTCTCCCTCAATTTTCTCATTTGGAAAATGGTGGCTAACAATGCCTACCTGATTGGGTTGTTCTAAGGATTAAATGAATTATGCTATATCATGATTCTTGTATACAGAAGGTACTCAATAAATGTCATTGTGACTAATCTTTTTGATACTACATGGTAGACAGAATGGCCCCCTAAAAATGACCATGTCCTGATCATAAGAACCTGTGACTGGACAGGTTCTAAGGCCAAGGGGAATTACGGCTGCAGATGGAATGGAGGTTGCTAATCAGCTGACCCTCAGATGGAGGAGATTATTCTGGATTATCCAAGTGGGCCAATGTAATCACAAGCGTCCTTATAAGAGGACGAGGGAGGCCGGGAGATGGCGGTATGAGGGAGGTCTTGACCAGGTATTGCTCGCTTTAAAGATGGGAAGGAGCCTCAAACCAAGGAATGCCATCAGCCCCTAGATGTTGGAGAAGGTAAGAAAATGTGTTCCTTCCCAGAGCTACCAAAGAGAAGTGCAGGCCTACCAATACCTTGATTTCTATCTAGTGAGACTCATTTCACACTTTTGGCTTCCAGAATTGTGAGATGATAAACTTGCATTGTTTTAAGACACCTAATTTCCAGTAATGTGTTGAAGTAATAGGAAACTAATACATACTATTATTATCCATAAAAAAAAAAAAAGGCTAGTTGTTCACCAAAGTATGCACCTCCCGTTCTCTAGTGCAGAGAATTTGCTGGAAATGGCTGCTTTCAAAACTCCAGAAACCGCAAAATTAAAACCATGGAAATACTAAAGAGTATGTAGTAAGAGTCTATTGCGAATATAAGAACAGTTCTCTAACTGGGAGCTTTCAAATTCACAGACTGATCTGAAGCTCAGGGGCGTGATGTCACGGGATGGTTGTAAAGCAAAAATGAAGAAGCTGTTTACATTTACAATGGGGGTTCCACACAGCAGGCGATTGGTTGAAAGTGATGATCTCATACCATTTTCCGGAAGATGACTTAAGGGTTGTTTTTTTTTTATGATCGTCAGAGGCATTTACAAGAAGTAACCTAACTTTGGCTCATACTTATGAAATAAAATTGATTTAGTTTTGCTTACATGGTTTAAGTGTTCTAGGCTTGCTCAGGGAATTCTCAAGCCCGGTCTCCATTTTGCATTGAATTTTAACAATTCCCCACTTTTGGTCCTTTTCTCAGCAAGCTGGGAGTGAGACCAGCTCATACAGCAGTCCTCTCAGGTACCAGGCTGAGGAATCCCGTGTTTGCTGCTTGGATGCGTTGAGTCAGGATGGAGTGTCAGGTAGTCAGCGTTACCAACAGTTACATGGTCATCATAGACCTGAGAGGTCAGATCATTGAGTTCTTGCGCTTGTCCAATCCTGATGGATATCATTTGATGTGTGTCTGTTGAAAGGCATGTCAAACCCTTCAGAGGATACAATGCACTGGAGAGGTTAGTTTGATCACTGTAAGAACCGCCAAGAACTGAAAAATTTCCCAGGAGTCAAGATTTAACCAATTAATTAAATGGGATAGAATAAGACTCACGTTTTACCTTTCTAAGTCAACCTACACTTTTTTTTTTTGATAATGTGTAATTGGGTTTCTACTTTTTTTCTGAATTACTTACATAGGTACAACATGATGTATTAGTAATCACCTATCCTCGTGATTACTCAGGACAAGCTGAACACGAGGATGTTTTATTTTAGGAAGTGGTGTTGCAGGTGAGCTTCTACCTAAATTAGGCCTCCAAATGATGTGAGCAACCAGGTAATTTAATGAGAGGCATTTCTATGGAAACAAAAGAAAAACAAAGGTTAATTTTAAACAAAAGTCCCAAGGTTAACAAAGGTTAAAGTTCAAACAAATATTAGGCTCAGTTTCTGAGCTTGGAGAGCAATCAGTTGAGAAAATTTCGAGATCTGAGTTGAAAGCATCTTCAGGCGGTAGAAAAAGGATGGTAGTTTCAATTTGACAGATTTTCCTGGTTTGCAGTTTGACTGTCTTTGATGCTAAATTCGGTATTCCGGTGAACTCTTTTGAGTGGCTCATACAGTAACAGACACGAAGGCTGTCCATATATGATATGTTGTGGTGGTTTCTCTGAGGTTTTTAAGTAGATAACAAAATCTCAAACACCATTAACAGGACTAGAATCTGATAATAGATATACTACAGTTTTCTATTGAAACACATTTTTTAATTGTCCTCCCATTCTTATCAAAGATATTTACAGTGAAACACATTTGTAAAATAAGTCTAGTCTTATTAAGCTTGGCTTGATTATTTACATAAATGAAGGAAGAATAAGAATTCTATGCATATTCTCAAATATGACATTTCAGTCAAAGCTTTGGTCATATCTAAGGGGTTTTATTGGCTCTGTAAAGTTAACCTTAGTACTTTAAAATTGCTGGGTAATAAGGAATTTCCGATTAGATCTTAAAAGTCTCTCTAGGCTAAGAAGCTAAACTAACTTGTTTAATTGTGTCCTGTTACACAAAGAGAACAGATTCTTATCGGACTTAGGTAAGTACGTATATTGTTGTGAAAAATTAGAATATTAAGAGTTCCTGAATTCTGGAGGGAGAAAAAGATGAATGTTTCAACTTCTGTTTACAAAAGTTTATTTTACCAAATTGCTATAAGTTATAGAAAGCTTAAGAGTGGAGAAACGGGGTCCTTTAAATCTGGAAGAGAAAACGTTAAAGAACCAGCAATGTTTTAAATCAAGTCCTAAATACTATAATCCTCTTCATCCGTTCAGTCACCTATAATTCTCACTTTGCTTCATCTTGGGTTAGCGGCTTTATGAATCAATTGGTTTCATTTAGAATTTTAAAAAGTCTTACCTAGATTAGTGTAATGATCTTAAAGTTAGCAGAAACCTGTATTCTGGAGTATGTGTCAGGATCTTTTCCATGAATCTCTTTAAAGATGAAGCATTTTTATATGTAGTTCATTGTAAATTCTTTCAGAGAAGAACTGAGAGTAAAACAAGTGTCTATGAGCGACAAAAAACTTAAAAAATAGCCCTGGTTAAGATCTGATGAGAGTTTACACACACACACACATACATACACACACAAAATGATGCAATTGATAAGTAAATTTGGTTGTTTTTGTGATCTATAGTATTTCAAAATAATTGGAATTATGACTGATATTACAGCCGGACATCAGAAGTTGAGGAGTTTCATATTTCTGAAGTAGTAATATGTCATTTAATTTATGTCATTTAATATGTCATCTAAATACAATCTAAGTAAACATTACTTTTTATTTGACAGTGTTTCCCATGCAATTCAATGTATCCACTAAGTCTAAATAAATCAATCTCATAAGGAGAGAAAGGAAATCTTCTGAGATTTCCCAGAGCCCCTCTGGAAAGGTCTAGTTAGTTTGAGGTCAAGGAGATGTCTTCCAGAATTTGATTTGGGGAAGCTTGCCAAAAATGTCAAAAGATTGAAGACATTTGATCAAACAGAAGCATCAGTCACTATAAAACAAGTCTTAGTTATCCAATCACTGACCATCAAAAGATCTCCTAGGCAAATACAGAAACCTTTCACATAGTTGTAAGAAGAACTTAACTCATTTAATATTAAAAAGACTCCTTTTTTCTAAGTAACCAGAGACCTGATAAGGACAATGTGGAGCACAGGAAATATTTTCTAAGACAAAGTATCTTTGTTTCCTGGACAGATTACTTTAAAAATAAAAAATTTTCTCTAAACTTTTAGTGAGTAGACCAATAATGTAAAAAAAAAAAAAATGCTGTGGCTTTAACAAAATTGAACTCTGGTTTTGTATTTGCACATTATTCAGCTCCTTTTAAAATGAGCTTGAAAACCCTTATAAAATCTATTCAATTTAGCCAGCTTTGAACTCACAACATAAAATTTCTTTTCCACAAACCTGCAAATATCTGTATCCATTTAGGTTTTATCTTACTCTTTTCCTTCTTTAGAATAAGCAGGCATTTTATTTTAGAACTTTCTCTTCTATTAACAAAAACACCTCTTCTCTTCCTTGAATCCTCTTCATATAGAAATACATCTTATTTTCTTCCCATATTTTGCATATAAAGTTGTTTCTCTTCACTCTTATTGTTTCTAGTAGTTCTATTTTACATATTGATTATAAATTTTAAATATTTGTAAACTTTACTTTCCAGTGAAAACTAGGAAATGGGCAATTACCTGTTCATCAGATATTAGCAACTGTCTGCCATATACTACCATCCTGTTGTAGATTAGCAAAATGTATACTTGATTAAAATTTATAATATTTGAGTCATGTTTTTCATACTATAATTTGATTTAATGTGGCAAAAGACATTTAGAGACCCAAATATTTTCTGTTTCTATGTAAATATTGAGAAGCCAAAAGTAAATTTATTTTTTTAAATATTTTATCTGACAGGGAGAGACACAGTGAGAGAGGGAACACAAGCAGGGGGAGTGGGAGAGGGAGAAGCAGGCTTCTTGGCGAGCAGGGAGCCTGATGCGGGGCTCGATCCCAGGACCCTGGGATCATGACCTGAGCCAAAGGCAGACGCTTAATGACTGAGCCACCTGGGCGCCCCCCAAAAATAAATTTAAACTTCCGTTTAGCAATCAATGTCTCAGTATACTGTCTTAGAAAAGACCTAGATATTCAATGAATATCCATTAGTTTGTTAGTATAAACTTTCATTTACCTTTCTCTAAGTAACTTGTTTTTAATAATTATGCTCAGATTAGATATCAAATATCTAACCATCTTAAGTTATTTTTTTTTTTGCTGATAAATTTTGTAACCTAGAGACAGCATGAGCTTATTTGTCTAGTAAACCTAGGTAGAAAAGTTGTATGTTTGCACTCTATTTAATGTTGACAACTCTGAAGACCTGCCTGCTTTTATTAAACCAACAGACTTAAACTAGCTTTTGTTGACAATTATCCCAGATCATGTGAACTTAAATCATTTGGGTTTGTTTCTATATTTCAGCATTTTAGGAATATTTATATAAGTGATTATTTTTCATTAAGCCAATTAAAAAGAACTTTAAAACATATTACCTATACCTAATAGACATACAGACAAACACAGAGGTCTTATAGCTCTCATTTTAAAAATTTAGCCATGCCTCAGGCACAATAATGTAAAACTCAGAAAAATAGCTGGATTCAAATGGTTTCTGGCAGACAGACTCAGTCAAGGTTATCTGCTCAGAAGGCCAATATATATATATTTTTTTTACCTGAAGATTATTTGCATGCTGTAAAAATCCCTTCAGAGCTATTTTTGGAGTCCTTTTTTAAGAGCGTCTACATAGCAAGTAATGCATTCCATTGTCTGGGAGGCTTGGGATCCTCACTTTTCAAGGATGCCCCTTAAGGTGGACTATCTTATCTAAGTTAAATGTTTCCTAAAGTGGCCACTAGAATTCCAAATTATCAAAAATTTTGCTTACATGGCTTATGTGGTTTTGTCTGCTCTGGGAATTCTTAGGGCTCATCTCCATTTTGTATTCAGTACAGCTTAGACTGGAGCTCCATTTTCCAGCTCTTTGCCTCTAGGGGAACCCTGTGGCCTGTTTGGTCAAGAAGCTTGTAATTGGTACAAAACATTTAAGTAGGAGGTGTTCCTTCTTTTTCTGGGGCTAGATGCAAAGGACCCCGAAGCATAAGGTATGGAAAGCTTTGATTCCTGAATCACTATCTAGAGAAAAAAACTTCCGCTGGTCAGGAACAGCTGCAATGGACTGTTACATAAATAAGAAAAAAACTTTGCATAAGCCACTGATATTTTAGGATTTGGTTGTTAAAGCAGCCACCACTATTTTAGCGGAGGTATTATCTGCCACTAAATTCCCATTCATTATATTTCACTGGAAAACTGTCCAGAGACATCCTTCCCTTTTGCAATCCTTTCATCTCTTCAGGAAATTACAAGTGCTTTTTCAGCTCTGCTTGTGAAGTAGCTCTGGTGGTTATCCTTTTAAGATCCTTTAATCTTCTTATTGCTATAATCTCTGAAGACCCCAATAACTCAAGGAACACCCTTATTAAACTCTGAGACTACCAAATATTTCAGATCTTTGCCTTGGGACCATGGGAAAGACTATATCATAGAATCAAAGAAGATTCCAGGAAGAAGCCATATTGTTCTCATCTCCTTAATGTTCAGATGACAAATTCCCAAGATTAAACCTTTCCATCAAGCCTGGTTTCCTGGTCTCCTGACATCCAGAACATGTCCCATGCTGCTGAGTCTTGGTCAATTCTGGATGTTTGAGAAAGTGCGTGAATGTGAGCCTTCATTAAGTGACTACACTGTGATTGGGGGACAGCTCTACAGGAGATTATGATCCAATCATTTAGTTTAAAACAAAATAATAACAAAGCAAGCAGAGTCTGCTTATAAGGTCCTGTGGCTAGAGAGGTCTGTAACGCTGTAGGACACCATTTTCAACTTGCTCTCCTTTAGAGCCAAAGTATGTTCTAAAAGGTAATGATGGGATTTAAAAGAATAGGAGTCTTTTTCAGGACATCCTGAACTAAACAAGTTAAATACATTTGTTATCTTTGACATTATTGGAGCTTTGGTTCATATATTCCAAAGTGAGAACTGTAATATGCAAGTTTCCCAAATATTTTTGATAATGGACTTATATATATGTATATGCATATATTATATATATAATATATGAAATTCGCTATCCTAAAAGGGTTTTGTAAATAACTTTGCTCATGATGCTGTTCTTTAGGAGCTAAATTTCTAGCTGGTTTATTATTCACCTTGCTTTCCCCCCCTTCATTAAATGGTTTCAACTTAATTACTTATATATTCTCCAAATACTGTCAGTGAAAGGGAAAGAAGAAAAACTCAACTTTTCCTGGTTTACTGTTTAGCTTGTCGAGGCTTGCAAAGAATGTTTTAAATTTAAAGACAATCCTACCCATGTTTTCTTGAATCTGGCATCTCCATGCAAAATCCAGAGACTGAAAATGAGAATTCTGGTACTGGGGGAAACTTCTTGGAGAAAAAAATATCTAATGAGGAACTGAGTTAAGTTTCTGTGTGTGGTATTTAAGAGATTTTTTTCTACTGTTTCCTTAATCATAAATAAGAAATCCATTATTCTAGATGTGGGTTAGTTCAGGCTGCTGTAACAAAAATATGATAGACTGGATGGCTCAGTCGGTTAAGCGTCTACCTTTGGCTCAGGTCATGATCCTGGGTCCTGGGATCCAGCCACGTGTCAGGCTCCCTGCTCAGCGGGGAGTCTGCTTCTCCCTCTCGCTCTGCTCCTCCTTCTGCTCTTTCTCTATCTTTCTCTCTCTCTCTCTCCCTCCCAAATAAAAATCTTTTAAAAATACGATAGACTGGGTGGTTGTCTTAAAATATAGAAATTTATTCCTCACAGTTCTGATGGCTAGGAAGTCTAACAACAAGATGCTGGCCAATTGGGGTTCTAGTTTGCAGATGGACACCTTTTTGCTGTATCATCACAAGGTAGAAAGAGGAAGCAGGCTCTTATGTCCTATCATGTGGGTTCTGCCCTTATCACCTAATTATCTCAAAGTTCCCATCTCCAAATATCACACTGGAGATTAGGGCTTCGAATATAAATTTTGGGGAGACACATACTTTCTGTCCATAGCAAGGTGAGTTGTAAAGGTGCATCTATTTTGGCTTTATGATGGTGTGATGATTGACTCAGGATAAGCAGAGACCACCCGAAAAGACCCCCATATGGATACCACAATATAGATGGACAGTGTGCCAAAGTAGAAGTCAGGAGCTGGGGGGTACTAATTTATGTATCAGCTGAACACACTGAGTGACTGTGGGTCACGGCTTTTCTTTCCATATTGTGGAGATCTGCCTTCTATAGTGATGTAGGAGTTTTCTGATCTAAAGGCCAATGTGTTTTTTTTGTTTTTTTTTAAAACTATGAGAATGAAATGGACATTAACATAAGTATTAGACTCAAAACCTATGATATGCCCAGTTCATTGGCAATCGCGGCCTCATCCTAAAGATGGATTGTTCTACTGAAAATCTGAAAGTCCTGAATCATGCAGGTTGTACCGTTGCCAAAAGAACTCTTGAGAAAGAGTAGCCATGGAGACCGCACACCAGATGTCTCAAGGGGTGTATAAAAACATCTAAAAACTAACAATCAAAAGGAGTGCTTAGCAAACACTGGAAAAGGTAAGAGTCTGTGCTTACCTTGTGGGTGAAAGAGTCTTTTGGTTGTTGTTGCTACTCTTAAGGGTTTAAGCAGAAGGTGGAAAGGCAGGAATCCCAAGCTCAGAGCAGGCTCTGTGTGACTAGGTTCACAGCTGACCTCTGTGGTCTGATCTGTGGGGAACCTGTAGTGACCGAGAATCTTTAGTCTTAGTTTATCTACGGTACCATCTCAGACAGCACTGGTGGTCTGGAATGCTCTGCTGCCATCCATTGTTATTCGATGGCTCTTCTATCTAGTAAAACTCTAGAAGAAAGTGTGTCTCTGTATACGATGAAGGAAATGGTCTCTAAACTGTTACAAACATGAGACCATACTGTTCTATGTATCACCCGGCTGTTAAAACAAGTGTACTTTTATGTGTATCTATTTGTTTTATTCAATGGCACGTGTAACACACGGATTCTTTCTTGTTGAAAATTTAAGCTATAGAGTCCAGGATAAAAGTATCCTGTCTCCCCTCTTAATCCTACTGCCTTCTGAGAGACAAACTTGGTCACCAAGTTTTTGCATATACTTATAAGTCGCTTTCCCATGTGTCCTACTGTTTATTGTGTTTGGCTTAGGGTTAGTCATTTAATAAATTGGTATATGTTTTGACCTCCAATGTGTTCTTTATCAACTTAACTATCTTGAATCTCTTTCCACTTTGGTACACCTAAATCTACCTTTAAACTTATTATTCTAAAATTTGCATCAAAACATGTCCTATTTTTCTAAAATGAAGTATTTTCCTTTACCAAAAAGAGATCCAGAAATAGCCAAGGAGAGGAGAAAACTAGCTTTAGAATCAAAGATATATTCACATTCCATCTCTGCTGCCTAATATCTAGTAAAATCCGGCAAATTACATATACTTTATGCACTTTCCTTTCCTCCTGAAAGGGGTAGGGTAATACACTCTTGTGATGAATGAGAATAAAGAGGAACCATCAGCATGTTGTCTGGCACAAAGTAGGCATGCAGTATGGATTTTCCTTTTTAAATTCTGTAAAGAATTATTCTAGAGCAGACATGTTGGTGATAGTTGGCACATATTTGTGCCCAATGAGTTTTGTTGTGGGATAAATTAATGAAGCTCTAACTCCTGTGTAGCTCACATATTAGGAATCTTCAGAACCCTATCAAGTTTAATTATTGTAATTGTCTTCTTTCTACTGGATGTGAGCTCTTTGAGGGAAAGAGGCAGATTTGGTCCAACTCTCTATTCTCCAGAGTGTACAGTACCTTGCTAATAAGTTTCATATGATCAGTATATAAAATGTTTTCAAATGAATGACATTGTCTTCCAATTGAAGCAACTGCCTATCTGTACCAGAGAGATTTTCACTTTTTCTATCCATTCATGATTTCCATTATTGTATTATCAATCTGATTATATTAAATCTTATTAAGTTGGAAAATTCCAGCACACATCAAATGATCAATAAACATTTGTTGAACAAATTATTCCTCCATTAGAAACTGAGGTTTCTAATCTCTGTAAAGGACCATATTCATATTAAAAATCAATATTGGGGCACGTGGGTGACTCAGTCAAGTGTCTGACTCCTGATTTTGGCTCAGGTCATGATCTCGGGGTGGCAGCATTGAGCCCCATGTTGGACTCCGCACTCAGCATGGAGTCTGCTTCAGATTCTCTCTTCCTCTGCCTCTCCCCTGCTCCCATGCACACACCTACTTTTTCAAATATAAATACAATCTTCTAAAAAAATATATTAAAAGCTGTGCTTCTCATCTTTTCTCAAAATCCCATACTCAGTGTGCTCCCCCACTTATAATTCTTCACCATACTCCCTTTCCTTTATTTCCTTCCATTACATTGCTCCTGATTTGTTCTAATTCAAGAACAATATCTGCTATCTAGTAGCAAGAAGCCAATGTGTAACTTCCATATTAAATTAATCCCTTCTAGAAATTAAGGGTCCCCACTGCCTACTGGTTAAAATCTAACTGTCCTACTTACATGCGTAATCTGACTCTGCCCTGTCCAAAGTCCTCTCAATTCCTCTTTTTCTTCCTTCACTAGCCTTGGGCCACTCTGACCTTCCTCTTTATCAAATAATGGAGTACTTTGGGACCTTTACTGTTAGAATTCTTCTTCCAGTTTTTCTCCTGGAATCACTTAAGCCTCAGCATAAATGTCCTATCCTCCAAAGATTCCGCCATTCTTTCTAAGTTTTAATCCCCTATTTTCTAACCCTTCTTTCTCTTTCTTTCAAAGTTCTAAAGTTTCAAACTGCAAATAGGTCAGCTCATAACTTTTTGTTTTGTCTCCTTTGTTCATTTTTTTGGCTCCAGTTGCCACATCTAGGTCTTTTAATATTTGCATATACAGCAACTAGTGTACATTTTGGCGTATAGGTGATACTCAATGCTTAACGAATAAGTCAATAAAGGATGTATGGATGTTCTATTCTCTAAATTTGAATTTATAGTTTCTGGGACACAACAGTAAGGATTTTAGTTTTATAATGACAATAATTGAGATTTTGAGGCTTTGAATCCCTATGTGTTATGATTTACATTAACAAGTCATCCATTCTCATTTTTCCATTAAGCAAAGTGTTACTCTTCATTGATAGGGGCCTTGTTTGCATTTAACCAAACATGTTCACACCATTAGTCAATCATCAGAAACCTAATCAATAATACTAATATGTTAGAAAGTCTAGAGGACTTTCAGAGCCAACAAACTTTCATATTAGGTAATGCTATCTTTTCATGCCAAATAGTAATTCCAGAACTCGGTGTCATTCTTAAAGACCTAGATGATAGCTCATCTTTATTGCATTAAAGTAGAACACTGTAAAATAAGATACTGATTCAATCAATATTTTAAATGAATGCACCCAGAATACAAGGACTTCAATTATATGCTGTTATGCTAAATTTGGGTGGATCATAAATAAGTACTAATAAGACAGTTTAAAGGTACAACATTAAATTATCATGGGTAAAGAATGGATTCTATTTCTTCAAAGTTTTTTTTCTCCTTGCCAAGAACTCTTAATTACTTTGAGCTCTAAAAAATCCCATCTGCATCAACATTTCCCTGATGGCATTCCTATTTTGAACATATCTTTTGAAATTACTTATTAAAAGATTGTTTTGAGAGAAGTAAAATGCAGTCTCAATCACAGCATAAGTAACTGTCTCTTAAGAATGTTTAATCACTTAAGATTTTTTTCTTTTTTACAAAAAGCAGAGGTTCATAAGAATGCAATAGGATTACTATGTATCAGCATAAGAACGGATTCTGCAATCCTAAAAAGAAGTGTCCCTGATCAGGAGATAACCTTACCAACATATTCAACATTTTGCTCATTATTTCCAGAATGTGAAACTCTGGTCTCACTGGACCCATTCTGGAAAGTATTTTGCAGGGGAAAAGGACACCAAGTGCTACCAAACTCTTCTGCACATAAATGATCGTGACGATAGTCAGAGTGAATAGCTCTTAAGGGCTTGCAGTGTGCTAGACAGGGTGCTAACTTGTTTACATGCTTTGGTTAATTTAATTCATACCACAGTTATGGAGAAACAATTATTTTCCCAACTTGTGAATGAGAAAACAATGGCTTTGAGAGGCGAATACTTGTCTCACCATATCCCTATATCCGCAGTCAAGCCAGTCGGTGACTGAATCAGTCTGTGGCTAAGGAGACGAGCTGAAATGTGTGGGAGGCAAAGAGGTGTCTCAAAGCTCCCTCACCCAGCAGAAAAAGACAGAATTCCTGAGGACAGGAAAGAAAGCAGCTCCAAAGACAATGTGGTCTTCTAGAAGAAAAGATAAATGAAAGTATATTGCCTCTTTTTTTTAAGATTTATTTACTTATTAGAGAGAGCACACAGAGGGGAGGGGCAGAGGGAGAGAGAAACTCCAAGCAGACTCCACGTGGAGCCTGACATGGGGCTTGATCCCAAGACCCTGAGATCACAGCCTGAGTTGAAACCAAGAGTGGGTTGCCCAACTGACAGCACCACCCACGTGCCCCTGAAAGTAATTGCTTTAGCAAGAGGGATGACCAAAAAAACCCAAACCAAAACTAAAAAAAAAAAAAAAACCAGAATGACGGTGGGCCCTTACATACTAGGAGAATGTGTCCCACATAAATTGTTTAGTATGTGGGGAAACAGCAGAGTAGAAATGAAAAGGACAGGTATGCTGATACCCTGGTACTATCGTGATACTGAAACAAATTCTGGGAAGGCATCCTTATTGGAAATGGTAAGAGAAAAATGATGGGGGAAGAAGGTGGTTCAGGGATATGGATAGGAGCTGTTTTTGATTTGGTAACTGAAAAATAATGGCTAATTCTTACTGCACTGTGGGTGAAGTTACATAATAATCGTAACTTTTGCTGCCAGGACTATCAGTATCATTATTTTATAAAGGAGAAAATAGAAGTGACTAGCCCGAGCATCCACAGCAATCGTATGCTAGGACCAGCAGTCCACCCCTGGGAGACTGACGTCACAGTGGTACTGTTAGTCACTGTGCTACATTCTACTGGATCACGGGGTGAGATTCTGAGAAGCAGCAAGGATAATTTTGTTCTTTTTCAACCTGCGTATATGGCCAGTGCTTTTATGAAACTGGGAAGACCTTTACGTTCATTTTGTTTGACTTTCACTTTTCGAGATGGGACTGAAGGGCCAAAGAGGTGAAGTAACTTGCCTGAGGTCCCATAGGGAGCTCCTGCTCTGTGACAGAAGCAGCAGAGATTCCACCTTCAGGAGACCAGGTTTGAGGCTTAGCGCTACCAAATGCTAGCTGGAAGCCATTGCTTATCTTTGGATCTCAGATGTATCATATGAAAATAGCAATTCTGATATCCACCTGGAGCAGAATTTAACATTACACGAAGAGTTTAAGCTTCAAGGTCCCTCACTACATATCCTCTCCTAGGGATCTATGCCTAAATTTGTATTCATAATTTTATTTTTTCCACCAGAAATGTATAAGCTTCACACAAAGGTTGGATCTGTTCTGGATTTATTTTTACCTGAGTAGTTATGATGACTTTGGTTATAAACCCGGGAAAAAAATCAAGATGATCTGACATCCAAGCCAGATTTCCTTCCAGAGATAACAATGGATGCCTCTTCTCTCCTCTTTCCAAATTTCTGGAGCTCCTCTCACAATCCCTTCTTTCTCGCCCTACCTATCACTGGATCACTAATGTCTAGGCACCCCATACAACACTCCTAGATAGTTTTGTGGGCTATAAACATAAACCTTTCCTACCATGAAAATATTGCAGGTACAACCCAAATCTTTCTCTTCATTATATTTTTGTAACGTTAAATATTTTCTTAAAGCCAACAAGTGAAAGACAAATGTTGCCAGGTTTTAAATCCCATTTTTCCAGAAGACATTTATATTTTAGGAGAGGCTATTTTTGAAAACAAAGGAACGAGGGACTCTGTAAAGGTGGAATTTGCAGCTGCTGGGATGGCTCCTGCCTTCCTGTACAGCCAAGTTCCCCCTCTGGTCCTGTTTGCAATCTGAGGATGGTACTTGTGCCCCCACGAAGCCTGGCAGACATTACTTAGGGAGGTGAGATCATCATAACTAAAACTGATTTACTTCAAAAATCTCGATCCTGAAAAAAATGTTTAGCCACGATTGTTAAAATGAAATACGGAATTATGAACTATGTTTCACTTTTCATGGTGCTTCAGTTGAATTCAATAGCAGTTAAAATTTTATACCTTGAAAATATTTGCATATTGTACAAGTATAAATTCATCTCTGGGTGGCATAAAACAGACTTTCTAGTTAATGAAGTATTTCAAATGCATTTAGTTGTCTCATAAAAGAAAGCAAAAAAAAACCAATTGTTGAGTTTTAATCATCATCAAGGATGCTTGTCCAATATAGTTTTTTACAGATAGTTAAAATGCCTTTTCCCGTAATGCCAATACAGCAAGAATAGTCTTAAAGTATGTTAATTACTTATATTATTCAAATATGCTCATCTCCTAAATAATAATTTGCCAAGTATTAGAGCAGTTACTTTGGATATTCTGCTGCATGTAAATTAGTGCATGAATGATTTAATTCCAACTCCTTTAACTTCACTGTGATACTCATAGTGTTGAGAAGTTTAAAGAACAAAGTTTTGTTTCTTAAACCCTGATGTGGAGAAGATGGGTGCATAAGTAATATAAACGCGATGCATACTTAAAGTAGAGTGCTAAAGGGAATGTATGTTGTGGTGCTTGCCGATTTTTTTTTTGTATGCCCCAGAGAAATCCCCCTGTCTTCTGAGATTTTTCTCCACTCTCCTTGCTGGGGGGGACAGAGGCCAAACTAACCTATGGCCCCTGATTCTCACCAGTGATCTCTTCAGGCCCTACTAAAAAGCAGGGGAACAAAACAACAACAAAAAACCCTGTGCCTAGCTGGATAGATGTTTTTTGTTGTTTTGTTTTGTTTTGTTTGTTTTTTTCGGGCCGCAAGCCATCTGGCTCAAAGTCTGACTAGCATACAAAGGAGAAACCTTTTCCAACCAATCAGACCATACTATGCAAATGAGCCCTGTTGTCCAGAGATTTCACTCCAAGTTCCCAAAGCAGGGAAGTCATTACTTTCCTGAATCCCCCCCACCCCCAGCAGCAGGTGACTTCAATGATGAAGTGTAAAACAGTCTTTATTCTAATCTAGGCACCACCAGAGTGATTTCCAACAAATATAAATTGATCCTGTTACTGCTCCCGTTAAAACTCTGCTTTGTGCTTAGAACAGAATTTAACCTCCTTAGCTGTCTCATAAATCCCTCTTCTAATCACGCCTCCCTAGTTCCCCCTCATCCCAACCCCGTCTCTTTCTGGCTCACTTTATTCTCCTTCAATAGCCGCTGCCTCTTCTGGGGCGTCCAGCTCTCTCTTTGCGAGGGGGCCTTGCAATTGCACTTCCCTGGGTCTGGAATCCTCTTTCCTGGCTCTGCACAGGTGGGCATGCCCAGCCAGCTTAGCTAACCTAGTGCTCTCTTCCCCACCCACTTAGTCTCCTTGGCAGCGTCCAGTTTCCTCCCACCCACACTTCTGATTTATTACAAATGAATATTCTCTTGTTTTTGTGACCTGTTCGTACTTTATTGTCCATCTCCCATTTGAGGATCTCTTCAGCACTTTGGCACCTAAAACCGGTCCAGGCACAATGTATGTATTTACAAGTTTGTATTGAATCAATTTAAAGAATATTTACAAATAGAATAAAGGAAAGAAGAAAGAGCATCAGTGAATGACATGGTGAAAATTAGCATCATCTCAAAAAACTGTAATATGGACATGGTAAAAAGCTCATTAGAAGATCAAAATATACATGATTATAATCACACAGAAGTATTCTTTTCTACATTTGTTATTATTTACCTTTTCTAAGCAATCTAAATATTGAGTAAATAAAGTGGGCTTCAGGGTAGGCTCTCTGTAATGCTTTTTTAATAAATAAATCATTGTAGAACTTGGCCAATTTGAATCCTAAAGTTTTATAAACTCATCTCTTTGTGTTTTCCTATTTCTGAACAACACAATTTTGGTCCAAGACTTAAATATCACATTTATTTCAATTTTTTGGTGATGGATGCTATATGTACTTTTATATTTTCCTAAGTTTTGACTTTTAACAAAGTTCAGTGCCATAATGCATGCTCAGAGGAAAAAAAAGTTAAATTTCTTTTTTGTTTTTCAAACTTGATCCTGTCTTCATTTTAAAGGAACTTGGTCAAATAGATCTTATATAACTTATGACACAGGCCAAGCTGTTCGAACAAAGAGATACACAAATTCAGGTGCTCAAATAAGAGAAATGTTTGTTCTTCTCTCATGTCAGGATCCAGAGGTAGGTGGTGGTTCAGGGCTGAAAGGGAAGCTCGGAAATCCTCAGTACACCCAAAGCAGCTTCCCCAGTTCTTCTCATCATGAAACCTGGGTCAAAGAAAGATGATACTAGATGGAATTAAATAGGCAAGAAAGACTATGTTCAATGAACATTGCTGTTTTATATTGAAAAGTTGCCAAGAGTAGATCTGGAAAGTTCTTATCACAAGAAGAAAAATGTGTAACTATGAAATGATGGATGTTAACTTATTGTGATAAGCATGTCACTATGTGTGTGTATATAATCATTACATATATACCTTAAACTTATACAATGTTACATGTCAATTATATCTCAATAAACCTGGGGTAAAATGACTATTGCATTCGGGAAGAGAGAGAGATTGAAGGTGGGTTTTTAAACACTAGGGTGAGCTACTGAGAAAGTACCAGAGGTCGGGGGCGGGGGGGGGGGCTGCTGATCAATGTGATTAGACCATCTGTGTGTGCTAATTGGTGCTTACCCAAGTTAGGCTCCTCCCCCCCCCCCAAGAGCCTGGGAAATTGGAGAACTATCTTTCTTCATGGTTACATCTCTAAGGGATGGTTCCCAAATCTTTGAGAAAGACATTCCTAGGTTGTAAAACTGGCAGGCTGGGAGAAGATTTACAATCCAAAGGGGCAGAGAATTTTCAAGTTTTTAAAGGTAAATGCTTCATATAGTTTACCTTATGCCCTGGAAGAGCATAAAACTAAGACTTACAGCATGCTAGCCACCTCTTGTTCATCGTGTCCAATCAGCATGATGTCATATATTGGATCGATGTAATGTTCTGAGAAACTCAGACAGTCTGAATCTCTTCAGACTATATTATGACAGAGGGCAGGAGAGTTAACATAGCCCTGAAGCAAAAGCATAAATGAATGTGTTTGTGCCAGTCACATAAATGCAAACTATGTCTGATTCCCTTGTCTGACCAGAGTAGGAAAGAATGCATTCAATAAATCAATGGCTGCATACCATGAGAACACGAGGCTTTATAAATCTGCTCTAGCAATGATACTACATCGGCCACAGCAGTTGTGCACAGGATTTCTACTTGTCTGAGCTTGAAGTAGTCCATACTACAGTCATTCTCTACGATCTGTCCATTTCTGCAGGAGCCAGACTGGCAAACTAAACAGACATGGTATAGGAATGACCACCCAAGCATCCCATAGGTTTTTAATGGTGACATTAATCTCTGCCAATCCCCATCTAAGTATAATAGGAAGAAAATGGTTTATAGCAATTACAGGAAAAAGATACAGTCAATTGCTAAGTCATTCATCAGGGGAGGAAGTGTAATCTATGGAAAAAAATACAGGTCAGAAAGACCAAGGCTTGAATGTTTTAGCCACATGGCCTCATTACTCTCTGCATGACCTACTATAAATTATTTAGCTTTGAGTCTCAATTTATCTACCTGTTCACAGGCTTAGTAATATTTGTCTCCAATCTGTGTGGGAGTATGGGAGGTTATTAAATAAACAGATGAAATATAGAAAGTTTCCTTAATAGTAGGTACTTGGTGCTGTGGAAATAAATTAGTGGGCTACCAAAGACCTGAAAAAGAAATGTAAGCAATTCAGTAGGAGTGGATAGGACCTATTACTGACATTTTACCTGTGTATTTGTATGAGCTACTAAAATAGTGGTATTAAAACCTCCAGCCATGTGATTGTGATTATTTCTTTTTCTCTATGTAACTTATCAGTATTTGCTTTATATATTTTGAGGCTATGTTATTAGATACATGCAAATTTAAGATTTTTTTCTTATTGAACTGACCTTTTATCATTATGAAATACCTAAGTTCGTTTATCACTCTTGCTTTAAAGCCTATGTCATCTGGTATCTATTTATCCACAAACAATCTTCTCTATAGATAGTAAATGTCTTGTCTATCCAATAATATGTCTTGCCATAAAATCTAGTTTGTCCAATATTATACTATACTAGCTCTCTTTTGGCTAGTGTCTCCATGGTAATTACTAACTGGTAAGTGCTATGAGAAAATAAAAAATTTGCAATGAGATAGAAATCAGGAGCAACTTTAGATAGAATGTCAAGGAATACCTCCGTCCTAGGAAGTGAGAACTAGATATTGAGAAAGTATCAGCCAATCAAAGATCCAGAGAAGGAACATTGCTTGTAGAGATACAAAGAAATCCCTCATGGCACAAAGCACTAGCCCTAGGCTTGTAATAGGAACAAGGCCTGTTGGGGAAGAGTTGTAAGTGAGCTAAAGGCAGAGAGGTGTTCAGAGCTAGGTAGGAACTAGATAGCACAAGACCCTAAAAACCAGGACCAGCAAACATTTTCTGCAAAGGCTCAGATAGTAAATACAAGTTTTGCAGTCCAAATGGTTTCTGTTGCAGTGACTCCATTTGCCACTATAGTGCAAAAGTAATGCTAGGTGATGTGTAATTGAGCGTGACTGTGTCTAAAGAGAACCATTTATAAAAACAGGCAGTGGACTCAATGTGGCCTGCAGGCTATGGTTCTCTAACCCCTAGTATGAACCATGGCAAGGATTTTGATTAGTCTAAAGGCATTGGGAAGTCTTTAAAGAGGTATTTTTGTTGCTATTACTTTTGTTTTCTTGGCTGTTTCAATATGAGAGTCTGACACATACTTTCAATTGATCACTCTGGTTACTAGAGATTGAGGAGGAAGGGGACAAATGTGAAAGCAGAAAACAGGGAATTATTACAGTGCTCACTTAAGATGTAGGATCGCTTGGACTAGAGTAGCTGAGAGTGGACCTAGAAATCCAACATATAAATTGATGGAAGAAGAGAAAGGATTTGGTGATAGATTATATTTTAGATGAGGAAAATGAATACATCAAAAATGACTCTTTAGTAGTGGCATTTAATACATATAGGAAACTTGGAATTGAACAAGGTGGATGGATACAAAAATTCCACTTTAGACATGTTTTATGTTTGAGATGCCTATTAGACATCCAGTGGAGATGTCAGGTAAACAGTGGATACGGAACTCAGGGAAGAGGTTTAGATTAGAAATATTAGGATGAATCAACAAATTGCTGATATTCATCTCATTTTCATGTACACTTATAAAGACCTCAGTTTTACATGGTTCTATCTGGTGTCCCTTTTGTAATCAGGCAAGGAGAAAGATTAGGGGAGAGAAGATAAGAACAATAAGCACAGAGACCTACTTGAGGCACGGCAGCCCTCAAGATCAAAAGAAGAAATGTCAGCAAGGGAGACTGAGAAGAAGCAGCCAGTGAAGTAGAAACAAAACCTGGAAAATACCCTGTAAGCCAGAGAAGAGAGGGTTTCAATAGAAGCCATGTTGAATGCAGCTGAAGGATGAAGGGTTGAGTAATAGAGGGAGGAAGACCATTGACAGGGGAACTGGAAGAAACAGAAACAGATTGGAATATGTTATGAATGAGAGATGAAATTGAAACAATGTGTATCAACAATTCTTTTGAAATGTTTTACTGTGATGCTCAAAGCTGGAGGATGATGGGGATTTTATGCTTGGTTATTTGTTTTATCATCAGAGCTACAAAAACATAGCCTAATGCCACTAGAAGTCATCTATTAAAAGAAGTAATGTGGATGATGCAAGAGCAGCCAGGTGCCCGAAGGGGGAGAGATTAAGTAGGTGAAAGTGCAGGGGACCTGGAGCACAAGCTAAACAGAGGAGGAACTGGTACTCCTGAGTTATCCATTCTCTAAAATCTAGATTTCAGTCCTTAACCTTCCAGCCCTGACAGATGACATTAGATTTGCCATTCACTGACAGAAGGATAAAGCAGGATACTTTTAATACAGAAAGCTTTAATTCTGAAAGAAATGAAAATATAAGACCAGGGAACACAGAATTTGGGTATATTGTGAACTGGCTCCTGTAAATATTGGCTCCAAGATGAAATAAAGAGTTCAATGTATTCTGATCAGTAAAGCTAGACATGGAAGAATTGCTCCACTTGTGAGAGGAGAATATAAATGGGTTGCCACTAAACAAAATCATATTTCAGTTGTGATAGAAGAAGAGGAATAAGAGAATTTGAGGGGGGCAGTGGCTAGAAGCCCATTTAGACCACTAACACAAGGTGCTACCAAGTAAGAATCTAACCAAGACACGCTGGTAGGCCCGTAAATAAAAATGTACATATTTAAGGAACATCCTATGTATCTATAAAGACCTTGCTCCAAATTTCTCTAGAGCTTTCCTACCTACTGTAGCTCCTTCCATAGTACCTCGTGCCTTTCCATTATGAACAACGAAGGGGTTAATGCTTCTCCCAGAAGGAGATCTCAGATCCCTCCTACCTTTACTGTAATGTTTCTTTCCGTATCCTTCTCAACCACACCACTGCAAAATAAGCAGACAAACACTAAGGGAACAAGAAGTAGCTCTCCTTCCTCAATGTCCTGTAAGACCTCTCCACTCTGCTACGGAGCTTCTCTAAAGGCTTACTTAATGCTTTGGTTTAAAGGCGCGCCGACACACATCCCTCACAGACCAAACAGAGTCCCGCAAGCTCAGGGGCAGTGGCCATGCAAAAGAAGGAGATTAGCTTAAAATGGAATGACTGGGGGCGCCTGGGTGCCTCAGTTGGTTAAGTGTCCTAGGATCAAGTCCCGCATGGGTGTCTCTGCTCAGCGGGGAGTCTGCTTCTCCCTCTCCCTTTCCTGCTGCTCCCCCTGCTTGTGCTCTCGTGCATGCTCTCTCTCTGTCAAATAAATAAAATCTTAAAAAAAATTTTTTTTTAAATGGGAAGACTGGGAATGTGTTGGAAACCTACAAAGTCGTGCAGTGTGACTGGAGCACAGAAGTCGAGGAAGCTGATGGCGGGGGCAGGAGTAAGCCAAGAGGAGCTGAGACTATGGCAGGTCATTGGTGTCAGACGGCTTGGGTTAGCATCCCGACTTCTCTGTGGGAGCTGGAGCAAGTCCCTCAACCTTCCGTGCCTCAGTTGACTCGTCTGAAAAATGGCAGGAATAATTAGGCTTATTAAGAGGATTACTTGTGTGCATGGATGACACATGCCCAGAAAAGTGCCTGACCACAGTGAATGTTCAGAAGTTAGCTGCTATGATTTAGTAAAAGGGAGTGCCACAGCTGGTTTCATGGGAAATATGTTTGCGTTTTGGTGATTAAATATAACTACTTCTGATGTCATCAAAGCAGAAGAAGTGCATACTGCAAACTACTTCAGAATGATCCATGACTCTTCAAAAGAGAGTGGGAGGCTGGGCTGAGTCACAGGAAATGCAAAAATTAAGGCCCTCTAAAAGAAGTTCATTAACATCCAACTGGCTCCGCATCAGTACGGGACAGCTTGTTTATGCTTTATGACACTGTTTTCATGCTATATGACACAGTTTGATTGTGCTTTTGCTTTTTGACAGTTTGATTCTGTTTGCAAAGCTCATCAGTAGAATTTCTTTTCGTTTTCTATTGCAAATCCTCTAGAACGACTTTTATTTAGGATACAGTCCAATCCATAAATAAATTTTGCTGCTGGGATGATAAAAGTTCTTACTCTTGGTGGTTTAATAGGAATGAAATTTTGCTATTTGGCACAGATTGATGATTATTAGTTTAGAGAGATAGGCATGGGACACCCTTTTCAGTAGCAGTGGATTCTTTTAACCCCCAAGATCATCTGGTAACAAGAATTGCATGCTACAATTTTTCAGTGTTAGAACGTGAATCTATGAATAGTGACCCAGACTTTTTAGAAAATGAATATAAATAGGGCACCTGGCTGGCTCAGTCAGAGGAGCATGTGACTCTTGATCTCGGGATCATGAGTTCGAGCCCCATTTTGAGGGTAGAGACTACTTAAATACATAAAATCTTTAAAAAAAAAATGAATGTAAATATGATATGTATAAATATCCTACAAAAATTAATTCCATAGAAAATCCAATTCTTCTAATTGATTTATCACAGGAAACCCCTCCCTGAGTTTGTATATTTAAAATATAACCTAACACCTAAAACTTACTTAGTTAATATTTAGGTGACTTCTCCAAAATTTTCTAGGAAGAAAGGAGGAAAGGGGAAAGATGAGTATCTAATACACAAACTTCCCTATTCATAAACTGATTTTTATTGTTGTAGGATGGGAGGACCAGCTAATTTGTTGTCAGGGTCTCATCAGACTGGGCTGGCATCCTATGATTTCTCAGCTATTGCAATCTCCCAAACAGAATGTCAGATAGGCATTGATAAATAGTCCCGTGAAATAGAAGAAAAAGAAAAATCATTCACTACCTCTCAATATTTGTTATCTCTGAAACATATGGCATTTAAAACAAGTGAACAAAAGATCCTTTTATCTCCATCCTGTAGTGAGAACTTGTCAACATTGCTCTAAGAAGAAATGGTCCATATCCTACCTTACTGTGAGCCCTTAAACCCACTGAGAGAGCTGACTCACTAAAGCCAGCATACGAATCTTTGTTGAGAATTCAGTGGTGAGGTTATTAGTATTGTACCTATGTGTGAAAGGAAGGGAAATGTTCAGCCAAATCATCTGTTTACAAAAACTTAGACAGCTAGAGTACACAGCTAAAAAAAACTTGCTAGAGTATAATGTCCATGAGTTACCAGATTTTTTTAAACTGTCAAAGAAATATTTTGACATTAAAGGAAATTTATCAAATGAAAAATATCCATATATTTATTACTCTTTTAATTGAATGCATTACTTTCCATATTTTACTTGTTCTCAAGTCCTGTGCACATCTTGTACCATCCCAGCTACCTGAGGCCTTTGACTCTTGTCTTCCATTGTTTTCCTCTGAATCTCACAGGATCAAAGGCTGGAGAGCTTTCAAAGGCTTCCGTGGCCCGGGACAGTAGGATTTAGAGGATCTTCTACTGTCCTATATTTGAAGATTCTGTAGCTCTTGGTGTTTAATGATTCTAATAGCTCACAATTTCTGGAAAATACTCCAGATAGGAGGCCTAGCTTCTTTTTTTTTTTTAAGATTTTTTTTTTAAATTTATTTATCTGAGAGAGAGAATGGGAGACAGAGAGCATGAGAGGGGGAGGATCAGAGGGAGAAGCAGACTCCCTGCCGAGCAGGGAGCCCGATGTGGGACTCGATCCCGGGACTCCAGGATCATGACCTGAGCCGAAGGCAGTCGCTTAACCAACTGAGCCACCCAGGCGCCCCACGAGGAGGCCTAGCTTCTTACCTGGTCTGACCCCCCACTTCCATCAACAAGTCCATCTCAGACGATGGACTCTGAAAAACAAACAGGGTTCTGGGGGGGAGGGGGGTGGGAGGATGGCTTAGCCTGGTGATGGGTATTAAAGAGGGCACGTTCTGCATGGAGCACTGGGTGTTATGCACAAACAATGAATCATGGAACGCTACATCAAAAACTAATGATGTAATGTATGGTGATTAACATAACAATAAAAAATTAAAAAAAAAAACAAGTCCATCTCTGCTGGAATCTCTGGGATACCTAGGGTTTCACAGCACTTCTCAGTCACTGACACCACAGGGGCTCTGTTCACCATCTGAGCTAGCAGGCTAGAGTTTGTTCTTCTAACCTCTGCTCCACTAGGAGTCAGGGTTGGGTTTCAATCTCCCTTGACTTCTTGTTACTATGGGACAATTCTCCGTTGGGTCTATAGCTCTCCCTCCATCTTCACTTCACACTTCTGAAGCCAGATGTTCTTCTCCATCATTTGGTTCAAATACCCTCCAAGCACGAAGCCTATGCAGCATCAGATGGGTATACCAACTGTCTTCTTGCCAGTAGGGTTGGGTAGATGACTTGCTCTTATTCCCTGTTTTTCTTGTCTTAATCCTCTCAATCTCTGTGTGCTTGGCTGGCCCTGCACACTCATTTATATTAGGCCCCTTGTGAGAGCCATCTTTAAAGTCTGCAATCATAGTGGGTTGACAATCCTGTATGGTATGGTTGACCATTATTTTATGATTTAGCATTATTTTTTAAAAGTCCACATTGCTTTATATTCTCCATAAGATTTTATTTTAATGGTTGCATAATATTCTGTCCAGTTAAAATCCTCATTTACATAATCTCCATATTACTAAATTATAGGATGTTTTCTCTATTCAGGAGGCTAAATAATACAGTGGTTTAGAGCATGAAATCTACAGTCTGATGTCTGCTGCACTATAGCAAATTACTTAAACACTTCGCACCTCAGTTTCTTCTTCTGTACGATGAGAAGCGGGCGTGTGAAGATTAAATGAGTGCACAAAGCATCTAAAGCATTCCTGGCACAGAGTAAGTCTTACATAAGTATTGGTTGTTATGAGTACTATTGCCCTTTCACTATACAGAAAATGTTTAACAAACATCTCCATATATATTTTGCTCTTTAAAAATTATTTCTTTAGGAAAACATTCTGAAATTTTTATTTGCTTGATGAAGGGAAGACACTAGTTTTGAAACAAGTGTCAAAAATGTCTTAACCATTTTTACTGTACTATCAGTTATTAACAATTTATTTTTTGTTAAGTATGAGATTTTTTTAAAGTATGTTTCCCACATGATTCTTTTTCTATTTAATCCTGTGTGAAGTCTTTCATAATATTCTAAACAATCACATAATCAATGCATTCCACTTTGATAATACAGAAGTAAACCTACAATTCAAGAAATACAATGAGATTGGCAAATTCATTAGAAACAGTAGATTTTTCTTGTTCTCTAGGATAGAATTATAAGTTACAAATTTTCAAGGAGCCCATTGAAATTTAGTACATATACAACTATGTGTCTTCTTTTAATTCAGTTAAACTAAAGCCAGTGACTTGGTAGATCATTTAATTCCCTCTACTAAAGAAGAAGGGGATGATTTGGGAAGAGCACAGTATGTTCTGTTTATTAACAATGTAAACTATTGGTAATATTTTGTGCCCTAAATTTAAAATCTGTTTCAAGCTTTATATTAATTTTCATAATGACTCACAACGATCATTATGATGGTGATAATGAAACACCTATTTGCCATTGAGTACCAAATATGTTCCAGATATTTCACTAGGTATTTGACATTCATTATTCCTAATCTTCATACATTCTCCACAAACTATTTGGCAGATAAGGCAATTGAGAATCTGAGAGCGTAAGTGACTTGCCCAACACTAAATGAATAGTACATGTGTATAGAATAATTCTGCACCAGGAGCTGCCATTTTTTAAGGTAACCTGCAAAGGTTCATTTCACATAAAATAACAAAAAATGTGAAATTCTATCTTGCTCCACTGGGAAAGACTGTAGTCCATTTCCTGTCTCTTTAAATACTTAAAGGTATTTATGCAACACAAAATAGAGGTATATCTATTTTTTCACCCTGTAAAACAAATTTTTCCATCTTAAGAATTTTGTTTATTTATACTGGGTGAGAGAACTAAAAGTAAATTTCCACCACTACCTTCTGCTCTGTGTACCTTCAGAAATTTGCCAACTTAATAAGTTGGATAATTTATTTTCTTTCATAGCTTCCTCTTGGACTTGATGCATGGGACAACTATGTCTCTGAACATCATTATTTGCTCTGGGCAAATTGATCCCTAGGAATTAGTGGCTAGTTTTCCCAGATAAACATCAAGACTCTGAAAATGAACACATTGTCTGTAGAGACACATAAAATGAGAACCTTGCACAACCTTAGAGCTAGCCAAAAAATCATTTTCTTCATTCATTCACAAACATGTCTCAAATGCCCACTATGTGCGAGTGATACATTGGACTTTGAAAAGAAATGAAGATAAACAGGAAATAGTCCCCCCTTTGAAAATACAGAATTAAACCTACAATTCAAGAAATAGGATAAAATTGTATTACTATGGAAGCACTTGAGGAAGGACACCGAGCCCAACAGAAGCCATGACCTTCTTCCAAGGCTTGAGGCAGAATCACGTGTGGAGAGAAAGCTTCCAAATTACACTTCAAGTTCCAAGACACCCTTATTTGTCCCCAAACACTGCACCGTGTGTTCGAAATGGACCACAAAGCGAAACAAGGCATACACACCCACTGTCTAGCAGCCTACGTTCTTGTGGGGAACATAAACATGTATACAAGTGTCTGCTGCACAAGGCAGTGATCTCACGATAAAGGCCTTGGTGAGTCTACTGTTCCTCAGCGGTTAATCAACCACATGGAAGAGTGATTTTTTTGCCATGTATCAATTTGCTCAATATATTTCTTTGCCACATACCAATTCTTCACGAAGAGCACATCTTTATTTTCTGTCACCCAAGCTTGTAACAGAAAAGTTGTTTACTCTCCCTCACTAACTTGAACTAAATTCTATGGCTATAAATAGGAAAACAAATAAAGACCTAGAATTTAAGATACTGGGGGCGAAAACTAACATCTACACATTGTGACTTTAATGGGAATGATCATTTCAGAATTGGAATGAGAATTCCTCAGGGGGATAATAGCTGGGACCTCAGTGGAATAGAATAATGCTTTTGTATTCAAATACTCTGTGCATCCCTAGAAAAAGAAAATATATGCTTTAAGTAACCTAGGAGAAGACTTTCTGCCTAAGATGATTTACTTGGTCTCTGTATAATGAACTATTCTCATTGAATCAGTGTGTTAACATCAACCAATTAATTTTTTTTGAGCATCTACAATGCTTACTGCATTCTTCTAAGCATTCTGAGAAATATTCCAAGTCTAACTTGAGAGGTTTTAAGTGTGTATTATGTATATTTGGAGTTATATATGAAGGTACAGGGATATCCAAACTCTAATACAATGCGTGCATATATATGTGTGTGTAACATATAAAGATAACATATCTATTTTATTTAAAAAAAATTCTATAGAATTTGACTTTCATGTACCTTTTTAGAAATATATCTGATCCATAAAACAGCAAACCTATACTAAGAATAATCCTGTACATTTCTATACATGATTTTCCTCTTCAACATCAATGCTTTATATAGCATCTGACATTTCATAGATACTTATCCAATATTTTAGAATTGATTAGTATTTCTCTGACCAAATATCAGCTAAAAGTGACAACAATAAGCCAAGACACCTATTCAATTTTTTTCATATTATTGGAAGTTGAGAACATTTAGGGGGAAATATGAACATTTTGTAGACTCCTAATATGCTGTTTTTGAAACTGAGCTTAACCTTGACGTTCTAGAGTTGACAAGCATTTGGTCGTCAAAGGAAATATTAGCTCATCCACAGTGGAGCTAAAGCCTTCATTACGAATGGCACAAAATTCATAAAACTGAAAGACAATTGCTTATGTCACTGCTAAGGCCCTAGAGAAAAATCTCGAATTGACTAATCTTTCCTGCTTCTCTAGGACTATCCAAGGAGGCTAATCTCACGTGCTTTCCATTGGCATCATTTTTCAAATTTGCTTTTGGAAATATTGGAAGATTTAAAACCAGATAGGAAAAAAAAAACAAAACTTTCCAGCATCATTCATTTATGCCTTGTAAAATATAAAAAACAAACAGATGAAAAGAAATCCACTGGAGTCTATATAATCTCAAGAAAGATTGAGACCTCTTTTTTTAAGCAGCATTCTAACCTGTCCTGAAAATGCTTCAACCTCGCAAGAGCGCTGGCCTGTTATCAGGGCTTACCTTTTTTGTTTTGTTGTTTTCAGCTATTAAAGGAGGAAATAAATCTCTGATAAGTTAGCATGTTTTCACAGGCAGCTGTGATGCTTCCTTGCACGTTGCCTCTGAGCAATCATACTTAATGTCTGGGCAGAGAACAACTGTCTCACGAGCAGCAACCTGCAGGTCTGATTAAAGAATAGTCTGACAGCTCCCATAGAGATTTCTATCCAGTTTCCTTCAGCCTCCATGTTGGTGGATTTAGGCAAAAAAGCATGATGGCAAAGAAGGGGGCTGTTGCGGGGAACGTGGGAAAACACTGTGGAATGATCAGTGGTCTGAAAGAATACCATGAGGCATTCTTTCTTCAGCATGGAAAATAAATGTGAACTTTGAGTTACTGTAACAGGCAGTAGGAGTTTTCCAAATAGAGGAGGCTGTATTTACACATGAGAACACAGGCTGCTTGATGATTACGAGGATCGGGAATTCAAATGTACTTTGTCACTATTGCCAGTTTCATGAGAGAAAGATGGCCCTGGGGAAGCACAGATGGCATATTTAAACGAAAAGCTGATTATGCCAAGAGGTTAGTATGCCTGAGAGCAGCGCTTATTGATCTGTGAGTAGGACGCCAGAGAACTAGCAATGAATATTGATCGGTGAGTAGGATGCAGGAAAGCTAGCAATGAAAAGGAATGCATGACTCTCTCTAAAGCACCTGAGAGAATCAAAGCACCTCGAAACACACATCTAATATAGGAATTCTTTTAATTCCCCTGGTCTCTCCTTTCCTCTATCTTAAAATAGCTGGAAGAAAACCCATCTGTTTAAAATACAGCACACAAAATTAAAAACACGGAACATTAGAAACTAGTGTTGAGTGAAGAAATATTTGCATGCAGAATTAAGAAAAAAATATGCAAGCAGCACAGGAGTAGCAGGGAAAGGAAATCCAAAAGAAGATGACAGCCAGATTTGCTTCAAGAGCAAAATCAAACTGTGATGCACTAAGTGTGGGCCTTCACTGGGCTCACTTCCCTTAAAATGACAGTCTCTATTTTTAGAAGTATCTGGCCAGTTTCAACTCTGTCTTGCTCGGTACTTGATGGAGACTCAGAATTATGAAGGATAGAAAGAACCTTTGCTGAATCTGAATCTCTGCCCCATCTGAATCTCTGATCTTCTCCGGGTAGCAATATAAGCTCTCAGTCAACAACCCTTACTTGGAGGACATGTAAACTTTAATAATATAAAATTCCTGGGTTTTTTTTTTTTGAAACTGAGCTTCCCTAGAGGCCATAACATTTTCAGATTTCTCATCATTAGTAATTAAAATTCACTTCACCATTCTGGATGTGTTGTTACATAAAATAAATTTAAAATGAAGTTCTTGATCATACGTACAGTAAGTCTCATTAGAAAAATTAATCTGATAAATTTCATGTAAATATACCTGAAAGAGAAGTTTTGTTTACTTAACTTTAAAATGTGAGTTGGGATATATATTTTAAACTATTTTCAGGGGCACCTGGGTAGCACAGTTGGTTAAGCATCTGACTCTTGGTTTCAGCTCAGGTCATGAGATCAAGCCCCACATCAGGCTCCGTGCTCAGCACACAGTCGACTTGAGATTCTCTCTTTCTCCCTTTGCCCCTCCCATTCATTCTCTCTCTCTCAATCTCTCTCTAAAATAAATAAATCTTAAAATATTTTCAAAGATTATTTTTCATTCATATTTTCCTGTTTTTGTAAACTGTTTCCCCGTTTTTTTGGCTCAACTGAAATAGCAATGTCAAAACCATGGAGCTATGATTAGGTAAACACCATGCCCATCCAATGGAGAGATGTGCTGAAATTTTTCACGATGATTGTGGTTTGTCAATTTCCTCATTTAGTTCTGCCTGATAAATTGTGAGGCTATGTTATTAATTGCAGACAAATTTGGAATTTTATGTTTATATAGAAAAGTGACCATTTCTATCTCTAGTAATGCTTCTTAACATCCTTTTTAGATATATATTACAGCACAGTTACATGGCTTCCTTTTGGTTAGCAATTGTGTAGTAGATTTTTTTTTTTTTCTATTCTGAAACAACAAGAGCAACAAGCTGGGGGAGTGGCAGAGGGAGAGGGAGAAGCAGACTCTCTGCTGAGCAGGGAGCCCGACTGACATGAGGCTCGTACCCAGGACCCCAAGATCATGACCTGAGCCAAAGGCAGAAGCTCAACTGACTGAGCCAGCCAGGTGCCCCTGCAGTCTCTGCCTTTTAATTTGATAATCAGTTGCTATAAACTAATGGCTGGCACATTTGGATTTAACTTTACCATCTTACTATTTGCTATTCAATTTTTTTTATTCCTTTTTCTTCTCTTTGGCCTTCTTTTTAATCAAGTGTTTTTATTTTATTACATTTTTCTCCATTCACTTGTTGGGTATATATTCTTTTATTACCTTTCAGTGGTTACCCTACCTACTATCACATATCTTTGACATTTGATTTTTTTAAATTTTTTTAAAAGATTTTATTTATTTATTTGACAGAGACACAGCAAGAGAGGAAACACAAACAGGGGGAGTGGGAGAGGGAGAAGAGGGCTTCCCGTGGAGCAGGGAGCCCAATGCAGGGCTCGATCCCAGGACCCTGGGATCATGACCTGAGCCGAAGGCAGATGCTTAATGGCTGAGCCACCCAGGCACCCCTCTTTGACATTTTAGAATCTGTTATAAATGAATACTTTGACCATTTCCCAACAAGGACCTGATCATATATTTATTTATGCTTCTTCCCTTTTGTGGCATTGATTCTATACTTACTTAAACCTGCAAGTTATTATTGCTATTGTTTTATGTAGTTAATATTCATTTATACTTAATCACATGTTTATCTTTTCTGAGCTCTTGACACATTTAAATTTTGTCTCTGTAACTAGATTGCCAGGCTCTTATGGAAGGCTTATTTGTTGTCTTCATAATATCAGTCTCCTCCCTGACCAGTGCTATGAACAACTTAAGTTCCAGCCATATCAAACACTTAACTCCCAACTCCTAGCTCATCATGTCTTAACAGATTGGTTATTACTTTGACATCTTTGCAGATGTCACTCCTTTTCCCTCCAAACCCCATCTCTGTCTTTCAGATTAGCTCAGTGGTCTCTACCTCAAAGACAAGATGCTTCATGCCCTGATCAGATCTGGGTTGCATGTCCCTCCTCTGTGACATAAGTTTCATTAGCTATATAGACTGAAAGTTTACAAGACTGTTTTTCTACTAGACATTGAATTTCTTCATATTGGGACCTTTGAGGGTTAAAACTTCAACACATGAATTTTGGAGGGACACAATTCAACTCATAACAGCACATAATAGGTATTTAATTACTACATGTGGAATAAGTGATTTGGGGAATGAAGACTTTGTAGCACCTATATGGACCTAGAGTTTCTGATTGATCAATTTGTATGTTTGTGGGAAAGGAACTCGTCTTTCAGTTTATACTATACAACTTACATATAAAAGTTCAAGACAACACATGAGTTGACAGATTAGAATAACAATATAGATGTTTAGACCCCTGTAGTGATAAAAATGATTTTTAAACTTAGTTTGATATATATGTATAACAAAAAATTTTATTTGTAACACTTAAATTCATCATACTGAGACATGTTTAAAAAGAACTTGTAATCCCAAAGTATTCGCTTGTTACTAAATACATTTCTAGAAACATTCAGAAACAGGTGATTTTTGAAATACAGAAGTTTGAATTTAGTCACTAGAGGGAGCTGTATGTCCCTGTACATAGTAACTTAAAGAGCAGATGTCAATATTTTCAGAATTATAAACATTGATATAAACTAAATTTATAAAGTGAGAAAATCAGGAATAGGGATACTTTAAGAATAAATTAGATTTGAACAAATTCACCTAATTGATATTTATAGAACATAGTACCCAACAATAGCAGAATGCAGTCTTTGCAAATGCACATAAAACAGTTACCAAGATAGACCATAGTCTAGGCCATTAAAGAAATCTCAGAGAACTTCAGAACAATTTAAGACATGTGAAATATGTCATCTGACTACAATGAGATTAATAACGAAAAGATTCCTGGAAAAAAAAATCCCTAAATATTTGGAAACTAAACACCCTTCAAGATAACACATGGATTAAAAAAAAATCAAAAAAGAAATTGAAAAGTATTTTTTAAAATGAATGAAAATGAAAACAGTACATATCAAAATTTATAAAATTTATAAGGTGCTGATAAAGCAGTACACAAGGGGACATGTATAGAACGAAATGCTTTTATTA
The DNA here is from genome assembly GCF_054177405.1 of Leptonychotes weddellii. Classification (NCBI taxonomy): domain Eukaryota; kingdom Metazoa; phylum Chordata; class Mammalia; order Carnivora; family Phocidae; genus Leptonychotes; species Leptonychotes weddellii. The sequence goes on from NC_138372.1 coordinate 142,440,730, forward strand.
AGAAAAAAGGTTCGGGGTGCCTGGGTGGCTCAGTCGTTAAGCGTCTGCCTTCGGCTCAGGTCGTGGTCCCGGGGTCCTGGGATCGAGCCCCGAATCGGGCTCCCTGCTCTGCGGGAAGCCTGCTTCTCCCTCTCCCACTCCCCCTGCTTGTGTTCCCTCTCTCACTGTGTCTCTGTCAAATAAATTAAAAAAAAAAAAAAAAAAGTTCTCAAATCAATGACCTCAGGTTGCATCTAAATGAACTATAAAAATAGAAGAGCAAATTAAATGCAAAGTAAGAAAAAAAATAAAATTATGATCAGAATGAAATCTAGGAAATAGAAAAAAGAAAAGCAACAGAGAAAATCAATGAAATCTAAAACTGGTTCTTTGAGCAGATCAATAAACTTGATAAAACTCTAACTAGACTGACGAGATGGTCAGAAAAGAGGGAAGACTCAAATGAGCAAGATAGGAACAGGAGTGATGACATTACTACAGACTCTACAGAGCTGCTATTAAACTACAGTTGGAATGCAGTTTTAATAACCTATGGACTAAGAAAAGAATACCTTTGTGTGGTGATTGGTCTTCCCCACCCTGACCTCTCTAGGCAAGGTTTGAGACCTTTTTGGGTCTCTATAGCATTTTTCTACTTACCCCCTCATATTCTAAATTACTTTAATATGTATGTGACTCCTACCCTTGACAAAGAGCTTCTGCAGACATTTGCTGAGCAAATAACTTGCAAGTATAAAGGTATAAAATACTCTAGATTATATGAGTTGTAACTTAGAATAAAAGTGCACATTAGCAGAGTCAGCAAGCTCACTTTGAATGACTTCTTGGGGTGACCACCTAGTGGCCCCTCTGGAAGAAAAGACCCGTTAGAAATTACATAAGGGAGCAGCTGGATCTCTTTCTTGCCTGTCACCTCTAATTTGCTCTTTCCTAACTATTCATGAGATTGAGCATCTTTTTGTATGTTTTGGCCAACTGTATTTCCTTTCTGAGGGATTGAATTTTTATATTTTTTGCCCATTTTTATTTTTTGTTACTTTTGCTTCAAAACTTCATAAAAATGTATAATTGGAATTTTAATCCTTTGAGAGTTATATATCTGTTGCAAATATTTTTCTCAAGATAAAACTTATTTTTTACTATTGCTTATAGTGTCCTTTACTGTTACTTATTTTTATTCCTATTTTAGGTCCCCAAGTGTTGTAGGTTTCATTTTTCTGAGTTTCTCACCTAATAAACGAAAAGGTACCCAAAATTTGAAATATACAATCTACTGAGGTTTTTTTCTAACATTTTATTGTTTTGTACTATAGGCTTAAATTCTTAAATGCATCTGGAATATATTTGGTATATGATACAAGATGGAATCTATCTTTCTTCCAGATTAAATGTCAGTTGCACTACCACCTTTGTTAAGTAAACCATCATATTTCCTGTAGTATTGAAAAGTCAACTTTTCTGTATAATGTTCCATATACATTCAAGAATATATTTTAGGATTCTAATCTTCTACCAATATATTTATTTATTCCAGTACTGATACCATGCTGTTAATTTTATAGTAAATTTTCAATGTGTTAATACTTAACAGGTTCCCCACTAATTTTAAAATTCATTTTGGTGGATATTTTAGATTTCCTGGGTGTATAAATATATTATCTGCAAATAAAAGTTTTGCTTCTCCTTTTCTAGTTTTTAAAACTTTTTCCTTATTGCAATTTGCGAGAATCACCTTTAATATTACATATAGATGTAATTTGGGTTATTCCTGTTTTCCTGATTTTAGTGGAAATGACTTTATCATCCACTATTTGGTATAATATTTGCCTTTGGCTTTAGCAAATAGTCTTAATTATGTTTAAACATTTGCTTGTGTACTTTGAAATGTAGATTTTGAAATTTACAAAAAGATATTGAGAAAAGCATAACTATTGTAAGTATACCAACCAATATTAACCATGGATGATATTTCATTCTTATTCTAGTCAGGGTTTTCATTTGCAATATTTATTAAATTTTATCAAAGCCTTTTTATTATCAACTTACATAAATATGAAATCCCTTTCTATAATTTGTAGATGTACTTAATTATAGTAAGATTACATACTAATGTCCATTTAAATTTATTTTCTTGGGATGAACCCTATTTGGTTATGTTGAATTAATCTCAACTCATTGCTAAATTTGGTGATATGAGGGTTTTTACCTATTTATAAATGAATTTGATCTATGTTTTCTTTTTCATATTAAATGTAACATATTTGTATTAGGTTTATGCTTCATAATTTATTGTCTAAAATAGTTTAAATGCCCTGAGAAGTGTATTCTCTTTAGAAATTAGTTCAAACTCAGCTACAAAACCAGGCCTATTCCTTCTTAAAATGGTGACTTTTCAATTATCTTTGTAGGATCTTTAATGGTGACTGATCCATTTAGATACTTTCTCCTTGGGTCAATTTTTCATAGTATTTATTTTAGTATGAAATCATTTTCTCTAGATCCTTAAATTTCTTGCCATGTATTCTTTTAAAGTTACAAAGTTGCATAAATAATCTCTCACAGTTTGAAAATTACTTCCATATCTGTGATTTTGTGTTGCCTCAATGTCAATGTCAAAAATCTTTATGCTCTATTTCCTTATCTGATAGCCATAGTTTTATTTTAATGCACCTTTCAAAGTACCAGTTTTTATGTTTCTTTATCCTTTCTACTATTTTTGTTTGAGTTGATTTTTTCAACCTGGGCTTTAAAATAATTACCTTCAGGTTGACAACAAGACTCTTAATCAAAGACTGACTATTAGACCTAAAATGTTGACACATCACTATAAAAGCAAGGCTAGGGGCGCCTGGGTGGCTCAGTCGTTAAGCATCTGCCTTCGGCTCAGGTCATGATCTCAGGGTCCTGGGATCGAGCCCCGCATCAGGCTCCCTGCTCAGTGGGAGCCTGCTTCTCCCTCTCCCACTCCCCCTGCTTGCGTTCCCTCTCTCACTGTGTCTCTCTCTGCCAAATAAATAAATAAAATCTTTAAAAAAAAAAAACAGGGACGCCTGGGTGGCTCAGTCGTTAAGCGTCTGCCTTAGGCTCAGGTCATGATCCCAGGGTCCTAGGATCGAGCCCCGCGTCTGGCTCCCTGCTCCGTGGGAAGCCTGCTTCTCCCTCTCCCACTCCCCCTGCTTGTGTTTCTTCTCTCGCTGTGTCTCTCTCTGTCAAATAAATAAAATCTTTAAAAAAAACAAAACAAAACAGCAAGGCTAAAGTCTCACAGAGGAATCAACTCTTTATTAAATATCTTTTGCATAAATGGTACCTACTAGTATTAATCATTCCCAGCCTCCATGGGAAAGCTGAAATATTCCAAAGAGAAAGGTAAATAAGTAAAAGGCACATGTAGGCCTGTAGGTTGAATGAACTCCCAGTATGTTTTTTGTAGCTTCCCATAGCATCACTGGATTCCTTCACCCAACTAAAGTTGAAATTGAGGAACATAGACAAAAGCAATCCTTGGCTATTATGGTAAAAAGAAACAGTACATGAAGACTTTAGGCATGACCAAGGTGAAGTACAAATCTCTTATCTCTAAGAGAATCTTTTCTCTTGTATCTATGTCTCTTCACATATTTTATGTTTTACTCTCGGCAGTATTTTTTAAAAAGAATTTATTTCAAACAGGGCTTTTGTTCACATGAAATTTATGACAACCACTGTGGTAGTCTGAAAAAAACAAAACCTCCAAAAGATAACATTCACTTCTTAAGCTTCAGCATCTGTGAATATCACCTTATAGTCAAAAGACTAAATGCTACCTTATTTGGAAAAAAAGGTCTTTGCAGATTTATGAAGTTAAGTGTTTTGAGATGAGCAGATCCTCTAGGCCCCTAAATGCCAACACAATTTTTTTTTTTTTAATGAAATAGAGGGAAAGGAAATATCACACACACATACACACACATAGAGAAGAAAGAGGCAGAGATTGAAGTCATGCAGCCACAAGCCAAAGAACACAAAAAAATGCAGCCACTAGAATCTGTAAGAAGCAAAGAATAGCTTCTCCTACTGGAGCATAACCACCTTGATTTCAGACTCTGGCCTTCATAACTGTGGGAAAATACATTTCTGTTTTTTGAAGCCGCCAAGTTTGTGGTAACTTGGTACAGCAGCCCTAGGAAACTACTTAAGCTGCTTTATGTCTTAAATTCAATTTTATATGTTAAGGGGAAACTTTTAGAGCCTATTACCATATATTATCATTTAAGGTAAGAACTGACATTCTTCCTTTCACAAAGACGTCTTTTTGAAATGGTCATCTTTCAGCAAGACAAAGGAAGGCAAAGGCAATTTATTAAAAATATGACTCAAGTTCTACACCCCAGAGTAGTTTCTGCTCAAAAGCATATTTATTATGAACCAACAAAGTCAGTTTTTATTGAAATCTATTAATGGATGGGCAGACATTTGACTCTCACTGATTTTAGTTGCATGAAATTTCTTTTAATTTCTTTTATACCTCTACAAATTAAGGTAACACTTGATTGGAGAGAAGCCATAATAAACCCAAGTCCCATGGGAGTAAAATTTTACTTACCTACACCTTCTAATTTTTTAAAAAAGATTTACTTATTTTAGAGAGAGAGAGCATGAGCAGGAGGGGCAGAGGGAGGAGAGAGAATCTCAAGCAAACTCTACGCTGAGGGCAGAGCCCGCCCAATGTGAGGCTAGATCTCATGACCCTGAGATCGTGACCTGAGCAGAAACCAAGAGTCAGACACTCAACCATCTGTGCCACCCAGAAGCCCCTACACCTTCTAATTTTTTATTCATACTGCAAGTTGAAGTACATATATGTAATTAAGCAAATCAGATTTCATGATAATAAATACCAAAGAATTCTCTTGCTTTAATAATAGTTTGAACAATTCTCATCAGATTTTTATAGACATTATCTCCAATCTTTACTAGATTTTAGTTATTTCCATTTTAGAAATGAGTAAAGTGAGAATTAAAGTGTTAGTTGCTGAAGGTTATCAAGCCAAAAAGATAGAAACTACAAAAGTTCTGACTTTCTAGCCTATGTTCTTTCCACTATACTGCGTTTCCTCTTAACTCTGATACCTGCCCCCACATACTGCTTGAAAATGGAAAAAGACCTTAAACTAAAGCTTTACCTTCTTCTTTGCCCTTTTCTTCCTCTCCCCCCTCTCCTTCCTCTCTTTTTTCTCTTTTCTCCTTCCTCCCTTTCTCATCAAAAGGGTCTTTGAGTTGGCTTAGAGATATAATTAAAATTGTCGTTTTTTTCTATAACAAAACATGTACTGAGTTCCTATATCTATGTTTACCTGCCTAGTGTTAAAATTGATATTAGCACCCAATTTTCTTGTGCTTCATGTTTTATGTGCTGCACTGCAAGTTATTTTGTTCTAAGACTCTCACAAATATCACACTGACTCCCAGAAATAGATGTGCATAAATAGACCCGAGTGATCCTTGACAAAGATACAAGTAATACAATAGAGCAAAGATGTTCTTTTCAACCAGTGGTGCTGCAACAACTGGACATCCCCACGCAGAAGGATGAATCTAAAAGCCAACTTCACACCCTCCACAAAATAAATCACAGATCTATATATTAAACACAAAACTAAAAGTCTAAGATCACATAGGAGAAAACCTAGATGATCTTGGATTTGGTGATGGCTTTATATATCCAACACCACAGGCATGATCCATGAAAGAAATAATTGATAAGCTGGACTTCATTAAAATTAAAAACTGTTCTGCAAAAGACACTGTCGAGAGAATTAGAAGACAAGCCACAGACTGGGAGAAAATACTTGCAAAAGATATATCTGATAAAGGTCTATTATCCATGAACACTTATATATGAACACTTGCAAAAGATATATCTGATAAAGGTCTATTATTCATGAACACTTATATATGAACACTTAAAATTCAATAAGAAAATAACCTGATTTTTGAAAGGGTCAAATACCTTAACAGACAATCATTAAACAAGATGTACATATGAAAAATAGGCATATACCATAATGACATCATATATCATCAGAGAAATGCAATTTAAAACAATGAAATACTGCTACACACCTATTAGAATGGCCCAAATCTCAAACACTGACAACACCAAATGCTGGCCAACGATGTGGAGCAACAGGAACTCTCATTTACTGCTGGTGGGAATGCAAATTAGTACAGCCACTTGGGAAGACAGTTTGGCAGTTTCTTTCAAAACTAAACATATTCTTACCATAAGATCCAGCATTTGTAGTCCTTGGTATTTACCTAAAGGAACTGAAAACTTAGGTCCACACAAAAACCTATGCACAGGTGTTTACAGCAGCTTTATTCGTAATTATCAAAACTTAGAAGCAATCAAGATGCCCTTTAGTGAAGGGCACTCTTCACCCTTTAGTGAAGGTGAGTGAGTGAATATGGAGATTTGTAACTTGGGCAATGCGGGGCTAGATCTCATGACCCTGAGATCATGACCTGAGCAGACAATGGAATATAAATCAGTGCTAAAAAGAATGGGAGCTAACAAGTTCTGAAGATACGTGGAGGAAACTGAAAAGCATATTACTAAGTGAAAAACAATTTGAGAAAGCTACATAATGTATCATTCCACATGTATGCTCTGGAATAGGCAAAACTATGCAGATACTAAAAAGTTCAGTGGTTGCCAGGGGTTAAGGGAGAGAGAGAGAGAGGAGAGACAGAGCACAGAAGAATTTTAAGGCAGCAGAACTACCGTATATGATACTCTAACAATGGATACACATCATTATACGTTTGTCCAAAGCCATGGAATGTACACCACCACAAGTGAACTCTAAACTACAGACTTTGGGTGATTATGATGTGTCAGTGTAGGCTCATCCGTTACAACAAATGTATCATGCTGGTGGGGGATGTTGGTAATGGGGAAAATTATGCATGTGTGGGGGCAGAAGGTATATGAAAAATCTCTGTACCTTCTAAATTTTCTTGTGAACTTAGAACTGCTCTAAAAAATCTTTTTAAAAGATCACCTTTACTAGGGTGCCCTGGGTGGCTCAGTCAGTTAAGCGCCCAACTCTTGATTTCAGCTCAGGTCATGATTTCAAGGTCGTGGGATTGAGCCCTGCATCAGGGTTCCACGCTGGGCATGAAGCCTCTTTCTCTCTCTCTCTTTCTGTCAGAAAAAAGATCACATTTACCTAGTGTATTTAATCCTCTGATCTTGACCCTATTTTTCACTGTCTGTCTCAGAAATGGTATAATATCTTTCCAATTGCCCAAGTTACAAATCTCCAAATGACCTGCAATTTTACTCTCTATTACCCAAGTCCCTTTCACGCCAGATGTATCTATTCAAATTCTGTCCAATTGAAAGAGTGGGAGTCATAGACCAATTGAAAATCTAATAAAAACTCATGCCCAGGGGTGACTAGGTGGCACAGTTGGTTAAGCGTCTGACTTGGTTTGGGCTCAGGTCGTGATCTCGGTGTCCTGGGATCAAACCCCATGTCTGGCTCAGCGTAGAGTCTGCTTAAGACTCTCCCTCTCCCTCTGCTTCCCCCCCACCCCCGCCCACCGTGTTCTCTCTCTCGCTCTCTCCCTCTCAAATAAATAAATCTTAAAAAACACACACATACACACACACCCACCCAAAAGACACACAAAAAAAGTACATGCATTTTCAGGGGCTTCACAGATATCTCAGAACCCATCCTTAGGCTGTGTCTTGTAAACCCTGCCTCTGCTAAGCATTTTCTCCTTAATCTGTCTCAGTTTTGCATCCACTCTGCACTTCAGTTTTCTTCATCTTTCATCTGAATTATAGTTTAGTGTCTCAGCTGATCCCCTGACTCCTGTCTCTAATCTATTCATTAACCAGATGCCATGATAAACTTTCTAAAACAGATGTCCTAGCCTGCCTGCTCTTGTCAAGCCTGGAGCCAGCTCATACTGGCTGGCAAATATTAATGATGGGCATTTCTTCCCAGCTCTGAGTTTAGGGATAGCAGGTTGGTACCTTAAAATCAGTCTTGTAGGAGTATTTACACTATTAAAATTGGTAAACACTACAAATCTGGCTTTTTTAATTTAGAGAACGGGTTTAACAGCGTAATACTGCCTGTAGTTTTAAATTCTGGTGTTTCCCATTGTCTAAAGTTCAAACTCCTAGCGTGTTAGGCCCCTGTAATCTGGTCTTCAGTGTCTTTTCCAGCTCCATATCCCTCTGTTCTCCATATCCCTCTGTTCTGCCAAAGTTACAATCTCCAGTCACACCAAGCTACTCATAGCCCCCTGATTATACTAAGTGATTTCCCATATCTGTAACCCAGAATGTGCCAGTCCCAATACCAAGAATCCTTCTCAAAAGTGTAATCTATTTTGTTCAAAGTCAATCATAAATATTGCCCTTTCTGACCAGTCTTCCCTATTATTCCCACTCACAATCAGTCCTTATTCTGCTCCTTTACCCCTCCCATGACATTTAACAATGGTTTAATAAAAATTTATTGAGTGCCCTCTAGGCAACAGCAATATATTTCTGTCTGTTCTAAATGTATTATAAGTTCCTTCTAGTCAAAGATTGTATTTATCTTTTTTGATTCTCAAGATTGACCCTCCATCCTAAGTATAGAACTTTACCCAATAAGTTTGTTGAATTTTTTTTTTTTTAAGATTTTATTTATTTACTTGACAGAGCACACAAGCAGGGAGAGCAGCTGGTGGAGAGGGAGAAGCAGGCCCCCTGCTGAGCAGAGAGTCAGAGGTGGGGCTCAATCCCAGGACTCTGGAATCATGACCTGAGCCAAAGGCAGATGCTTAACCGACTGAGCCACCCAGGCGCCCCAAGTTTGTTGAATTTAATCAAAACCCTTTATGGTTCTAGTACAATTCAACACTCATTTAATTTGTAATAGGGTTCCAGGTAGTAAAGCTGGAATGAAGGCTACATATGTGTCTGTAGAACATGGGACACAGTAGAAAAGGGGTATTAACTTTTAACAAAGTTGAAGAGAGTATCTACAGTATGACACATTTGTCTTCAAGGCACACAAAGTACCTCTGGGTAATTTATTTCTTGTTCTGAAGGTTAATTTATGACCTTCCTTTATAACATTATTAAACTGTGTACTGAGAACCCCTATTGAGGACAGTCATTAGTAAAATTACTCTCAGGAGCAGGTTTGAGAATCTATGGTTTTGCCTAGTTTTGGTGGATATTAACCAAGCTAGATGTCACATCTTCCCTATGACTCATTCCTCACAGCAGTCAGGAAGAATGAATATTTCTATTCCTAAATTCCCGAAGAGGAAAGTAAGGCAAAAGAAGACTGTGTGGTTTGTTCACATTTAGCATGAAATGTGCATAGCATATGCAACTGACACAAAGCAACCAGACAGCATTTTAATTGCTCATCTAACCTCCGGAAAGAGTCACCATCTGTTGAAATTCTGAAGATTAAAAGATATAAAACCTGACAAAAAACTGAAAGCACATAATAAACCATAGAGCCCAGTCACAAATCTTGGAAAACATCCACAGTAAAATGTAATTTATCTACAAATAAGAAGAGAATAATACCCCCAATTAAAAGAGAGTGCCAAGAAGCATTCATATGGGGATAGAACCCAAAATGAAATAGTGTTTTGACCTTTGAAAGGCAGTCCACAATGAAAGCCTTGTTATCTGTGGTGAAGGGAATGCCCTTCCCATCTCCCCAGGAATCAAACCTTGTCGCTAAACAGCCTGTATTTTTATCACTGAGATTAGTTTCAGTCAAATTATCAAAAGCTACATGACATTTGACCATTGTCACAGAGACAAGCTCTTCATCTCTGGAAATGTCAGTTGTTAATGTATATTTTTAAAACCCCATTTTATAAGTAAAAATTGTAAATGCTAAGACTGAACTTCAGTCTCCCGTGTACTTCTGTGTACACAACAGAGTTCTCAAAGTGTTGAAAGTGTAGTAGTAAAACAGATGTTAACGTGTTGACCTTACCTCAAATCTTTACTCTGCTTCATGAAATCATGATTGATTGATTATGCAATCATCAGGTGAAATTTCAACTGAATCCCTGCCTTAACTATAATCACCACTCAGTGGACACTTGTTAATAACAGTGGCTAATACTCATTGCAGCAGTCTAAAAGTTTTACATTATTAATCTCCTTAATCCTCACCACACCCCTATGAGATCAGTGCCATTGTTAGAATTTTACATTTGAGGAAACAAAGGCATCAAGTTTTTGGTTTTGTTTTTTTAATATGCTCAATATCAGCTAGTAATTTTTTTTAAAGATTTTATTTATTTATTTGAGAGAGAGAATGGAAGAGAGAGAACGAGATGGGGGAGGGTCAGAGGGAGAAGCAGACTCCCCGCCGAGCAGGGAGCCCGATGCGGGACTCGATCCAGGGACTCCAGGATCATGACCTGAGCCGAAGGCAGTCGCTTAACCAACTGAGCCACCCAGGCCCCCGCAGCTAGTAATTCTTAAAGTTGGAATTCCAACCTAGTCAGTCTGGTGCCAACACACACACACAACCACTACTTGAAACCAAAAAAAAAAAAAGTTCTGATAAAATTTTTACAATATATATGTTATTAACTCATGTAGTGGAACATTCTAGATGATTTTGTTGTTGTTGTTAGCAACTGAGTGACAGCATTCACAATGGTCTTAAATAAACTAGACATATTAAGTTGTAACTAAGAATTATGAAATGGCTACAATGTGCCAGGTAACCATGTGCTACTGGGAATCTGAAAACTAACCAGGCATAACCTTGCCCTCCAGAATTTGAGAGTGGAGAGGAGACAGATTCATAAACAGAGCATAGATATATGGTTTAGGGCTATGGCAGGATTGACCAGAACCCAAGAGAGGACACAGGGTGCCATGTCATCCCCACAGGAGAGACTAGGGAAGGAAGCTAAGACTAGGCATTGCATGGTTGGATACTGCGGTAGACAGAATAATATCCACCCCCAAACATGGCCATGTCCTTTTTTATCCCTGGAAATGTGAATATGTTACCTTTCATGGCAAAATGGACTTTGCAGATGTGATTAAATTAAGGATCTTGAGATGGGGAGATTATCCTGAATTATGCAGGTGGACCCAACATAATCACAAAGGTATTTATAGGAAAGAGGGGAGGCAGGAGAAAGAGGAGATGTAAAAATAGAAGCAGAAGTCAGAGTGAAGTCACTTTTGGCTTGAAGATGATAGAAGGCTGCAGGTGAAAGAATGAGGGCAGCCTCTAGACACTGGAAAAGACGAAGAACAGATTCTGCCCCCGAGCCCCCAGAAGGAACACAGCCCTGCCACCTTGGTTTTAGCCCCACAAAACCCACTTCAGACTTCTGAGCTCCAGAACTATCACATAATAAATGTGTGTTGTTTCAAGGCACCAAGGATGTGGTAATTTGTTGTAGCAGCGGTAGGAACTAATACACGCCTCGGGTTTCAGGTCTCATCTTCAGTGTCAACTTGGCAGGTTGTTGCTGGCCACTCGTATAAATGTTTCCCTCTTATTCTCTCTTCTATCACCTGAGGGTTTTTTTTCTGCATAGAATTTAATGACATTTTAACTATGCATTTAACTATGCCTAACTATTTAATGTTTCTTCTCCATTGAGCTGTAAACTCCGCGAGAGCAGTAATAGACGTTGCCTAGCACAATGCATAATACATGGGGAGCACTCAGTGATGTTGGTGATGAGGGAAAGAAAATAGGAACGAGCTAAGGCTTTCCATGCCTCAACCTGTAGGTGAAGATGAGCAGATGGGCCCATTCAGGAAACAGAAATTTCTCCATGTGTCTGGAGCCAGAGGGGAAGGAAGGATGAGAAAGTTGGAGAGGGGTTCTGCTCAGTAGCATGGACTTCATGACTTCGTTCTACAAACAAAGAATGCCATGCCAAGATTTTTTTTAACTACATCAGATTTGTTTTATTTTTTAAAAAGTCATTCTCACAGTATTGTGGAGAATAATTGGAAGGAACCAAGACTAGAAGCAGGAAAATGGAAGACTTTTGCATTAGCCCGATAAGGAAACTATGAGAGTCTGAATCAAAAGTGATGAAGAGGGGCGCCTGGGTGGCTCAGTCGTTAAGCGTCTGCCTTCGACTCAGGTCATGATCCCAGGGTCCTGGGATCGAGCCCCGCATCAGGCTCTCTGCTCGGCGGGAAGTCTGCTTCACCCTCTTCCATTACCCCCTGCTTGTGTTCCCTCTCTCGCTGTCTCTCTCTCTGTCAAAATAAATAAATAAAATCTTTAAAAAAAAAAAAAAAGTGATGAAGAGATGGAGGGAAGGCAACAATTTACATAATAAAAAGGAAGTCACTTGTTTTCTTTTAAAAGTCATACACTTGGCAAAAATAAAGAACACATGCTAAGTAAACAATTCTGTTAGCCTTTCAGTTATTTTGGCTCAATAATTTAGATTTCTAGAGAACTTTGAGTCTTCAGAGTTCTAAGGACATTTTTCACATAAAACAGCATTTCACAAACTTTACTCAAAAACGAACTTTACTCATAATTTTCTTACCACAGGTTTATCATCTGCTCTATTCTGTACATCGTACTTTTGTTTAAAGCAACATTAAATCAACAATTTTGAGAAATCAGCCTCATCCTAGGCAAGATCAATAAAACCACAATTCAGAGTGCCACTGTATTTTTCTAAAATGTATGAAGATAAATATTTAACTATGAAAATAAGTGTTAACTGTTTACAATCTAAAATCATTTCACCGTGTCACCACTAAACATGCCACACTGTGGTTGATACGGAGAGTAGCTAATCTGTCTGAGCATGCCTCTCTAAAAATGGAACAAAAGAAGCTTGCAAAAGAAAAATGAAACTAAGAGGTAACACTTTCGTTCAACTCTCATGGCCGCCTTTGGTTTGGTTCCACACGTAAGTCGTTGAACAGTATCTAATGTAGTCCTCTCAGAAACTAGTGCAATTGTCGGTACATCTAAAGGGTCTCTCTTCTCACCTCTATATTCTACTACCACACCAGCTTCCAAACTTTGTGCTAAATCATTCCAATGGAAATCATTTTCTATTACCAGCAAAAATGATAAAAATTAGAGATTTTTAGAATTTCCTTTTTAGTTATTAGCCTGTCAACCAGTACAAAACAGGATGTTTTCTCTGAGTAAAATCCAGGTCTTCCACTATCTTCTGGGTTAGTTATATTTTTCAACAACTTTCTAATTTTTTTTTCCTGTTGTTTTGCTTTGCTTTGTTTCACTGTGCTGTGCATTTGGCTACAACAGGGGGAGTTACAACATGTCACCCAATCTGCTAAAATATTCTAGGCTATAAAGGGCAGAATATGGGCGCCTGGGTGGCTCAGTGGGTTAAGCATCTGCCTTCGGCTCAGGTCATGATCCTGGAGTCCCTGGATCGAGTTCCGCATCGGGCTCCCTGCTCAGTGGGGAGACTACTTCTCTCTCTGTCCCTCCCCTCTGCTCGTACACTCTCTCTCTCTCCCTCTCTCGCAAGTAAATAAATGAAATCTTTTTAAAAAAAAATTTAAAAAGGGTAGAATATTCTATTGCAAAATGAATGTCAACCATCTCAAATCTGGGTAAACTGAAATTTAAAACATTTCATAGGACATATTTCTCAAAATATCCCCTCAAGTCAACACAGTGTAAATTTAATTTCAAATATTTTAATCACTAGGTTTAGATGGGAAACTGTAAATTTGAAGTAAACAAGTGGAAAGTTTTGCTCTTGGAATTTTTCCTTTCAGTCTAACTTTATGGCTCTGGCATTTACTGCATATGCACATGATGAATTAATTGAATCAGGTGTCCCTGTTACAAAACCAAGTCATACATAATTCAAAATCTCATTGTTTTCTGTTTGTATTATTTTGGGATATGTAGTTGAGCAGGTTGAACCTCAATTTACCTTCATAGATAATATTTTAAAAATTGCTAAGCTTCAACAGTGCAAGTAAGAGAGCCATTTAATCTGCTTAAAAGTGAAGAACAGCCACCTGCCTCAGGAGTTTGAAAAAATATTCCTTAAATGCAGTATTTGCATAGAAACAGGGAGTTGGCTCATTAAACTTTTTTCAGCATCTATGCCTAGCTACTACTTTATTTAATTCCACACAGACATGTTTAAATGTATAGTATTATAATTGCTTACATACTCATAGCAAATTAAAAATACTTATAAATTTAAATATACTATAAAATACTCATGGGGTGTGCATGTGTGCATACGTGTGTGTGTGTGTGTGTGTGTGTGTGTGTGTGTATAAACTTAAAATGTTCTCCTAGGAACTATACTTAAAAACACTTTGTGTGTGTTTCTCATAGCTTACCTTTTCACCATGAGAATTAACTTTCTTCCTCAAAGTAACATAAAAGCAGATAAAATATGAACACTATATGAATGGTATTTTGCTGTGTAATACCATAAATACATAGTTTTAAACTAGAAAGAGATGTCATAAATATAATTTAAAATTAGATTAAAAAAGCTAATATGGAATACCTACTATATCAAAACAGAAGTAAAATGTTAATTTATATCTTTATATATACACATTTATTTTACCTTTATAGGTAAAAAAAATACTCTTCTCAGTAACTTTAATGGATTACATTCACATAAATATATCTAAAATTTTGAAAAATAAGATGTTTTGGAAATATTTTGAATATATGTAATACTTTATATTATATGTGTTATAAACACACACACCCCACACACATACATATAATTTCCTCTTTTTTCACATAATGAAAATATACATTACCAGCTTATCATTTCTACAGTCAAAACCCAGCCTTGTTTAAATTTTGGGAAATTCTATCTCATGAAACTGATCTTTTGGTATTTAAGATAGAAATTCTATCTTCTCTACACACATCAGCTTAATTTTTTCACTTCTGTATTAAGAATAAAAGCAGTCACATAAACAGGTTTCAGAATTGTGGTTTCTTAAACTCCTACTCCCACCAGTGTTTCTCTCGCTGTTTCTGAACCTTTTACACCTGAAATATTTATGGCAATATACACCTAAACATTAATAATATGTTGGATTGTCTTAGTTTTCCAGAATTCTAGTCAAGCAAACCAGAAATAATGATGCCTTTTAAACTCTGAGGTTAATTAAAATATGCATATACTTTTGGTAATTTAAATTTTTTTTTTACCTATTTAAAGACTTAAAGAAAATAGTGATTAAAATAACCCATAATCAAAATACAGAGGAAGAAATATTTAAAGAGGATAAAATTAATTTGGCTAATTTAGCATTTGAATAATCAGAAAAAAATTCTGTGACAACTTTTATCTTCCTATGTATTTGAAAATCTCTGATTAAAATAGTAATTTGTAGGCACTAGAGAAAACCTGGAAACTACAAAAAAAGTATGAGGAGGGAAATAACACACGATTGCTCCAAACAGAAAATAACTATTCCCATTTTGGTGGATCTCCACCCAAAGGTTCACATACATGTTCTGAGTCATACACACACACACACACACACACACACACACACACACACACTTTTTTTTTCTTTTGTGTAGCTAAGATTACAATGTATACTGTACAGACTTTGCAAATGTTATTATTTTTCTAGCCATTCTATTTTTTTGCTAACTTAATTTTAATGTTTAAAAAATACAAATAGTATTTCAGAGTGATATATAAAAATTTATCTTATTTTCCAGATCTCAGTCATTTCCAATTTTACCCATTTTGATAACACTGTAACATAAGATGCTTGTGAATACTTTCCTCTGAATCATTGATTATGTTTAAATCTTTTCTTTCTTTTTTAATTTAAATTTAATTAGCCAACATAGAGTACACCATTAGTTTCAGATGTAGTGTTCACTAATTCATCAGTTGCATATAACACCCAGTGCTCATCACATCAGTGCCCTCCTTAATGCCCATCACCCAGTTACCCCATCGCTCCTCCCCCCTCCTGAAATCTTTTCTCTTTCCAACATCATAGCCATCATGGTAGGCCAATTCACCCTTGAATGGCTGTGTTGCCAGCCTCTAAGCCAAACGTTCCACATTCACTTTCGCCCCCTACAATCGAAACTCCACCTTATTGCCTGAGTGGTCTTCTTAAAACACCGATATGCTGGCATTTTCTGCCTTAAACTTTTCAGTGGCTGCTCATTGCTTCCAGGATACAATTGAAGTGCTTATGCTCAAAATCTGCCTGCCTACCTTCCCTTCAAACCTCACCTTGAGCTAGATTCCTCTTCCCTTATCAAGTTCATATTGTTCAAGGATTCTTGCAGTTTCTCTTGATGCCAGTTGAAAATCTTTCCAGGGGCGCCTGGGTGGCTCAGTCGTTAATCGTCTGCCTTCGGCTGAGGTCATGATCCCAGGGTCCTGGGATCGAGCCCCGCATCGGGCTCCCTGCTCAGCGGGAAGCCTGCTTCTCCCTCTCTCACTCCCCCTGCTTGTGTTCCCTCTCTTGCTGTGTCTCTCTCTGTCAAATAAATAAATAAAATCTTTAAAAAAAAAAAAAAATCTTTCCAAAATACAACCTTCTCATGTGCCATTCTGTCCATCTAGAACAGTTCCTTCCTTCTTCATATAGCCAACTTTGACATACCCTTCATGTCTTATTCTAAATGCTACTTCCTACTTCCTTAGGGAAAACACATCTTATATCCCTTCCCAGCCCCCTGAAATGTTTCATAACACTTACCAAGATAGTAAATTCATATATATATGTATATATGAAATTATTTTTCCTTTACAATCTTTAACTTGTTTTATACACCTCTCTGCATCATGCTGTTCTCACTCACTAAGGCCCTAGGAAAGACTTCTAAGTTAACTGGTACCCATTTTTAATGGCCATGCTGTATGCTATGGTACAGATGGATCTTAATTTATTCAACTACTCATCTATTGTTGACCATTAACTCTGTTGCCAGTTTTTAGTTACTATACTCAATGCTGTAATAAAATAAAATAAATATAAATAATATAAACATAAAATAAATATAATATGCTAATGCTTTTATTTCCAGAAATTAGTTTCCAAGGATTTGCATGCTACTTTTAAGAATACAATGTATTTCACATTGTAATAGATATGGTCAGACTGAGTTCTTAAAAGTTGCATAATCTTATATTTATACAATCTATATTTTTAATTTTCCCCATTCCCACCAGCAATAGGTATTGTAAAGTTTTTCCAGTCTAATTAGAATAAAGTGATATATCATAGTGATTTTTTTTTTT
>NC_138372.1:142458506-142482827 GCF_054177405.1 Leptonychotes weddellii
TTTCTGTTCAGAGAGTTGTTGCTATTCCTTTCTTCGATCTCCTGTTGAGTTTGTAGGTGTTCAGAATGGTTTGATCCCTATCCAGCTGAATTCCTGAGAGGAGACGAAATCCAGGTCTCCTACTCCTCCGCCATCTTGCTCCGCCTATATCATAGTGATTTTAATTTGCATTTCTCCTATTGTTAATGAGGTTGGGAATCTTTCTATGAATTTATTGGCTCTTTGGATTTAATCTCCTATGTGATTGTTTATCCATATATATTGCCTATTTTCCTTTTCATTTTTTTCCGTGAATTTGTAAAAGATTTTTAGTATATTATAGATTTTAGTTCTTCATGTGCTATATGCATTACAATTATTCTTCCAAATCAAATATTTATATATAGATATTGTTTTTGGTATTTTGTGCCTTATTAAAGCTACACTTTTTTTTCTTTTCTTTTTTTAAGGTTTTATTTATTTGAGAGGGAGAGAATGAAAGAGAGAGAGCACGAGAGGGGGGAGGGTCAGAGGGAGAAGCAGACTCCCTGCTCAGCAGGGAGTCTGACGTGGGACTCGATCCCGGGACTCCAGGATCATGACCTGAGCCGAAGGCAGTCGCTTAACCAACTGAGCCACCCAGGTGCCCCAAAGCTACATTTTTTAAGTAGTCAAAAATGTTCACTTCCTCTTATATGTGTCTTTTTTCTCTGTTTTAAGAAAGCATCCTCTACATCTCAGTTTTATATACAGTCTCTAGTGTTTCTCATAAGATGTTTAATGTTTTTACATTTATGTTTTGTATTTAATGTTAATCCATCTATAATATATTTATGTATAGGCATAAAATGTGGGATCATTTTATTTCTTCCAAGATGAAAAGCCAGTTGACTGAGCATAAATTAATAAGTAATCCATTTTTCCCAATCAATTAAACTATTATTTTGGCATGTAGTAAATTTTTATACTTAATAGGCATATTTCTGAATTTCTCTATTTTTTACTATTTGTCTATTTCTATGTTGACATTATGTTGATATGATTACAAAGGCTTTAATTTTTAAGTATTATGGTCTCTGATAAGGCAGAGCCATATTCTCATTCTTGTTAATATATTCTGGTCTTATCTTGACATTTTATCTACTATATATATTTAAGTTTATTTTATCCAGTATTTTCCACCTAAAAATAAACTTGTTTGTTGGCTTGTTGGGATTCTAATTGGAACTGTATAATATTTATATGTTAATTTCTGGAGAACTTATATTTTATGATAGTGAGTCTTAACCATTCAAGAACCTTGCAGGTCCCCCAAGTATTTTATTCTGATGAACAAATAATAGCTTACTTGGGTTTGGATTTTTATGTTGTACTTCCTTTCTCTCAGTAATTTATAGATCCTATATCACTGCCTTTGAACTCAGTTGTGAATAAGATGTCCAGCATCAATCTGATTTTCTGTTCTTCTATAGATTACTTATTTTTTTCTGCATGGATGCTTGCAAACTTGAGAGTCTTGCCAGAATTTGCCTAGGTGAGTGCATTTTCTCATTCATCCTGTCTAGAATTTATTAAGTCCTTTCAACTGGCAATGTAGATCTTCCTTCAGCTCAGAAGAAAATCTTCTATTATTCGCTTGATTATTCCCTCTCTGACATCTGTTCCATTCTCCTCCTACAATCCCCATTTTTCACTTTTTAATTTTCTTGGATCTATCCACTAATTTCCTTATATTTTCCATTTTTTACCTTCAATCTATTTATACTTCCCTCTGTGCTTTGAGATAGTTCTTCAATTTGATCTTTAGGCTAATAATTCAGGTTTCAGTGGAAATCATCCTCTCCTTCATTTATATACTGAATTGAATAGTTATGAAAAATCAAGTTTTAGCTCCAAAAAGTGCTCTTATTTTTCACTTCAATTTATTTTTTGTCTCCTCCAGAAGCTCTATTTCACTTGGGATGGATTCCATTTATTCTGATTGATCTTCCTGTGTCTGGCTTTTAGGACCCTTCGGTGGGTGGTTTTTTTCCCCTTTGTCTGCTTATAAGAGCTCTGCCAACATTGAAGTTCCTTACGTGAAAGCATTCTCCTAGGCGGTGGGAGGTAATGAGTCCTACCCCCAGGTGCTGATGGTATAAATACAGGCAGGCTGCCAATTTGCTGATGAGGCCTCTGCAGGAAGATTGTAGGGACAATGAGAGCCTTCTTTATGAGCATCTACACTTCTCTAAGGGACAAGCTCTTACCAGGACCCACTACTCTGACTTTACTCTGAGACAAACTATTCTCTAGTTCCAGGAAGATGGGCAGAGAGTTGTGTTTGGGTCACTGTGTTCCCAGAATACCCCTCCCTTAAAGTTTGTCTTTTCCTTCTATATGTTCTTTCTGCTCTAAGAAGGCAAAACCATGCCCATCTTACTCACCATTGTATATCCAGGGCCCAGCACAACACCTGCATCAAATAAAATAAGGCCTTAATTTACAGAATAAATGAATATTTCTGATAGTAATCCTCAAAGAATATTTTTCAATTAAATATTCAGAGCTATGCTCACTTTTTTCATTTTTTTTTAAAGATTTATTTATTATTTTAGAAAGAGAGTGTGCAGGGTAGGGGGGAAGAGGGGCAGAGGGAGAGGGGACTGAGCACAGAGCCCCACACAGGGCTTGATCCCATGACCCTGAGATCATGACCTGAGCCGAAACCAAGAGTTGGACGCTCAACTGACTGCACCACACAGGTGCCCCTTTTCATTATTCTTTAGATTGTATTTATACTTCGAAAGATCTTTCCAGAGCAGGTATTTGCTAAACTTTTATATATAGATTCATCCGGATTTTCCCGTTATCAGACAGTCCAGAGCTTTTCTCATCTTAATGACTCATTGACTTCCCTTGGGCCCATCAAAGATGAGCTAGAGCTTCCTTGTCCAGCCACCATATGTTCCCCTTATAAAAGGACATGTTTGCATGTATCTCAGGAGCAATCACAGTTCAGTTTCCCCATAGAACTAAATAGCCCTCAGGAAACAATGTAGTTAGAATTAGATGAGCAACATATGACTATGTTTTTAAAAAAAACACCCTGGAGAACTTGTTTTCTGTTGTTTATTATTTTTTTTTTAACTTAGGGAGCTTGAGAACGTTAACTGCTTTGCCAGTAAAGAATGGGTACAAATTCAGTTATCAAGTAACACTGTTGCCTTGACAGAGGATCACTATTCTTGTTCATAACAGATAGACCCAAAGGTGAAATGACAATATGTTCTGAATTTACCAGTAAATTTCCATATATATTAAAGAAGAGAATTTTTATGCTAAAACTCTCTTCCAACAATGCTGTGCTCCTCTCACACACATCTCGCCCAGGTCTTCTACATCAATGGGTTATGAGGAGCTTTGACAAACCCCAATGATGAGACCATACCCCATACTAATTAAATCAAAATCTCTGGAAGTGGAGCCCAAACATCTGCATTTCTTAAAGCTCCCCAAGTGATTCCAATATGTGGCCATGTTTGAGAACCAGGGCCCTAGATACTTGCTACTCCCAAGTGTTGTCTGAGGGCTAGCAGCATTGGCATGACCAAGGAACACTGAGAAATGTCAAATCTCAGGCACCATCCCAAAACTACTGACTCAGCATCTATAATTGTGATTAATGTGCACTTTTAAATTTAAGAAGTACAGAGCTAGACCACCTGGGTTATCTCACTGGTCTTGACCTCTGCAAATAGGCTGGTTCCAAGAATTCATTCATAAGTTGTTAATTCAGTATTGATTTTCTGTCAAGCATCTTGCTAATAGTACAAGATCCACTCTTCGTGTAGGTGTAGATTTTTTGAAGTCACTAGAACAATGTAGAGTAACATACATTTTAAGATATATTGGGTTAACCTCAGTTCCCTTTGGCCCAAGAAAATGAATGACTAGAGTTGGATGTTCTACTCAGACAAGCCAACCTCTGGGTAGACACACGGACATCATAGACCTCTATGCTCTCTCCCTGGTTGTTTGAAATTTAAGACCTCCTACTCCAAATATATCAAAAAATATTTGTATAACCAGACTGTTGAAACTACCCTTTTATATTCTGAGTGTCAAAGGTAGTATTGCCTAAGAAAGCAGAAGTCTGTGCATAAAAACTAAGGTACTTGGTGAGACTCTTGTACATAATCTGGGAATTTGGAATTCTGTCTGGTAGGTAGCCTTTTGGCTGATTTTGTAGGCAGCCTTTTATTGTTTTTTTATCGGTTAATTTTTACTTGTTTTAAAAAATAGATATCTTTGTCTATCCTTATTATCCTTTTCCCTGCTCACTAGCTAAATACAGTTAAGATAGAACCTCTGACCTTCAGGACTCCCCAGTACATCTTCCCTTCTCCCTTTTACTGGCAAATATTATGGATACCATCATGACTTGGACTTAATCCCAGCAGGACAAAGAGAAAAGCATAACTACCATGTACCTGATACTAAATTGTTTCTCTGGCAGAAATGATGCTGTAATAGTCATATAAGAATATAAAATCTTAATAAAGCCTGATTCTTCAGTTAGTAAACAGATTTCTCAAACAATGACTAATCATAATATTCTAAGAAAGTATAATCATAATATTCTAGGAAAGTATAACATTGTAGAAAACATGGTCACTGAAATCAAAGAATTTCCTCTAGAGGTGACAATTTCTACATCTTATATCAATTCACAATTACTATATACTGTAGCTATGTATATACTGTGTAATATATATGTATACACATACATACCCACTTACGTACACTATATATTGTATCCAAATAACATATATGTTATTTATCAAGCACTTATAGCAAATAGCACATAAATGAATCTATATACTCACCAGTCTATTGCAAGGATATGGTTCCCTAAATCCCACGATATTGGAGAATCGATTTCTATACCTGATACTAGAAAAGTTTCAGCTTGAAAAATAAGCAATAAAATTGCTCCCTGATCTTTCCATGAATATTTAACAAATGCTTACAATGTATATAGTGCTGCCCCAGTGCTAGGGTACAGTTATGGGCAAACTAGACAAGGTCCTTGCCTTCATGGGTATTCTCATTTGTGGAGACTAGATGGATGGATAAAGATTAAAAGGAGATCAGCGATAAAAATCAAGGAAAAACAAAATCGTAACAAAAAAGATAGTACAAGAAAAAGAGAGAATTCTAGAGCTAAGGCCTGAATAATGAGGGGTTTGAGGCATGGAAGAACAAGTAGCAGGGCTCTGAAATAGAGATGAGCTTCTCATGACCCAGAAGCAGACACGGGCTCAGTATGTTTGGAGGGTAAGATGGTCTCTGTCTTCTCAAATGCATGATTTTCTAGACCACCTCAAAAACAAAAATACAACCCTGAAAACTCACGCATGGAAAGTTTTATGTGTCAGGCCTGGGAGCATGATCATGCTCATATTTCATCAGCTAGAACTCTATACCGTGGCCATTCCTAACTGTAAGGAAAACTGGAAAACACAGTCTGTGAGTTCAGTAAGAAGAGGAAACAGGTTAAGTAATTAGCTAGGTATCATTAGCTACAAAAGTCAGACTTCATTTGATTCCTGGCTCTCATAAAGGTCCTATGTGCAAGAAGACCTGGTCTTCTCTAGTGGTGACTACTCCAAACTCCAAATTCCCTCTGGAAAGTTCATCTAATTCCCACAAGTGGAATGTCTTAGTACTCCCTCATGTAATATTGAAACTACTAAAAGACTTCTACTGATGTCTCCAGTGACAAAAATACAAAGGGTACCAGACACTCTACTTGTCTACTTGCCAATATCCATCCTCCCCTTCTTCTGCAGTAACGCAACACCTATATTCGACTTGGGGCATGTTCATTTGGACTAAAGATATTTTTCAGCCTCTAGTCACTAGTTTAATTAATTTGGATCAAAGAAACTGAAAAGAAAAAAAGATATATATAACTTCTGAGAAGTGCCTTTACTCTCCTTCCTGCTGGCTGGACTGCAGAGATTGATGGCAATAGCTGGAGCACACATCTTGAACTGTAAGCTGCAAGACATGCTCAGCATAGCAGGGCAGTAAGTGAAAGGAACTTGGGTCCCTGATGATTTGAGAGCTGCTACACCAATCCTGAGTTTGCCTACATTTATGTAAGAGAAAAACTAATTTCTTTTTTTATTAAGTTTTTAATTTTAATTCCAGTATAGTTAACATAAAGTGTTATATTAGTTTCAGGTGTAAAATATAGTGATTCAACAATTCTATACATTACTCAATGCTCATCATGAGAAGTATACTCTTTATCCCATCATCTATTTTACTCACCCCCGCCCCACCCGCCTCCCCTCTGGGAACCATCAGTTTGTATAGTTAAGAGTCTGTTTCTTGGTTTGTCTCCTCTCTCTTTTTCCCTTTGCTTGTTTGTTTTGTTTCTTAAATTCCACATATGAGTGAAATCATATGGGATTTGTCTTTCTCTGACTTATTTCACTTAGCATTATACTCTCTAGCTCCATCCACCTCCTTGCAAATGGCAAGATTTCATTCTTTTTTATGGCTGAATAATATTCCATTATAAACACACACACACACACACACACACGCATCCAGTAGTATATCCAGTAACATGATTACTGGATCATAAGGAAGTTCTATTTTTAACTTTTTGGGGAACCTCCATACTGTTTTCCACAGTGGCTACATCAGTTTGCATTCCCACCAATAGTGCACGAGGGTTCCTTTTTCTCCATATCTTCATCAACACATGTTGTTGCTTGTGTTATTTATTTTAGCCATTTTGACTGGTGTGAGATGACATCTCATTGTAGTTTTGGTTTGCATTTCCCTGATGATGAGTGATGTTGAGTCTTTTCGTGTGTCTGTTGGCCATCTGTATGTCTTCTTTGGAGAAATATCTATTCATGTCTTCTGCCCATTTTTAATTGGATTATTTGGTTTTGGGATGTTGAGTTGTATCAGTTCTTTATGGATTTTGGATACTAATCCTTTATCAAACAAATCATTTGCAAATATCTTCTCCCATTCCATCAGTTGCCTTTTAATTTTGTTGATTATTTCCTTCACTGTGCAGAAACTTTTTATTTTGATGTAGTCCCAATAGTTTATTTTTGCTCTTATTTCCTTGCCTCAAGAGACATATCTAGAAAAATGTTGCCATGGTCAATGTCAGAGAAATTACTGCCTGTGCTGTCTTCTAGAATTCTTATGGTTTCATGTCTCACATTAATCCATTTGTAATTTATTTTCATGTATAGTGACATAAAGTGGTCCAATTTCCTTCTTTTGTATATAGCTGTGCAGTTTTCCCAACACCATTTGTTGAACAGACTTTTTCCCATTGCCTATTCTTTACTTCTTTGTCAAAGATTAATTGACCATATAATTTGGGTTTGTTTCTGGGTTTTCTATTCTGTTCCATTGATCTATGTGTCTGTTTTTGTGCCAGTACCATACTGCTTTGATTGCTATAGCTTTGCAATGTAAATTGAAGTCTAGAATTGTGATACCTTCAGTTTTGTTTTTCTTTTTCAAGATTTCTTAGGCTATTTAGGGTCTTTTGTGGTTCCATACAAATTTTGGGATTGTTTGTTCTACTTCTGTGAAAAATGCTGTTGATATTTTGATAGGGATTGCATTAAATCTGTAGATTGCTTCAGGTGGTTTAGACACTTTAATAGTATTTGTTCTTCCAATCCATAAACATGGAATATCTTTCCATTTCTTTGTCATCTTCAATTTCTTTCATCAGTGTTTTGTAGTTTTCAGAGTAGGTCTTTCACCTCTTTGGTTAAGTTTATTCCTAGGTATTTTATTATTTTTGGCACAATAGTATTGTTTTCTTAATTTCTCTTTCTGCTGCTTCATTATTAGTGTATAGAAATGCAACAGATTTCTGTACATTGATTTTGTATCCTGTGATGTTGTCTTTCATTTCTTTTTGTAGTCTGATTGCTGTGGCTCAGGCTTCCAGTATTATGTTGAATAAAAGTGGTGAGAGTGGACATCCTTTCTTATTCCTGACTTTGGAGGAAAAGCTCTCAGTTTTTCCCCACTGAGTATGATGTTACCTGTGAGTTTTTCATATGTGGTCTTTATTACGTTGAATTATGTTCCCTCTAATCCTACTTTGTGGAGGGTTTTTATCATGCATGGATGTTGTACTTTGTCAAGTGCCTTTCATGCATCTATTAAAATAATCACATAGTTTTTATCTTTTCTCTTACTGATGTAAGGTATCACATTGATTGATTTGCAAAGATTGAACCATGTTTGCATCCCCAAATAAATCCAACTTGATTGTGGTGAATGATTTTTTTTAATGTATTGTTTGATTCACTTTGCTACTATTTTGTTGAGGATTTTTACATCCATGTTCATCAGAGATATTGGCCTGTAGTTCTCTTTTCTTTTGGTGTTTTTATTTGGTTTTGGTATCAGGGTAATGCTGGCCTCATAGAATGAATTTGGAAGTTTTCCCCCTTCTTCTATTTCTTTGGAATATTAGAGAAAAATAGATATTAACTCTTCTTTAAATATTTGGTAGAATTTGCCTGTGGAGCCATCTGATCCTAGAATTTTGTTTGTTGGGAGTTTTTTGATTACTGATTCAATTTCTTTGCTGGTAATCTGTTCAAATTTTCTATTTCCTCCTGCTTCAGTTTTGGGAGGTTATATGTTTCTAGGAATTTATCTATTCTAAGTTGTCCAATTTGTTGGCATATAGTTTTTCATAATATTCTCTTATAACTGTTTGTATTTCTGTGGTGTTGGTTGTTATTTCACCACTTTCATTTATGATTTTGTTTATTTGAGTCCTCTCTCTCTTTTGCTCCCTCTTTTTTTATGAGTCTGGCTAGAATTTTATCAAATTTTGTTGATCTTTTCAAAGAGCCAGCTTCTGGTTTCATTGATCTGTTGTTTTTTTAGTTTCTATATCATTTATTTCTGTTCTAATCTTTATTATTTCCTTCCTTCTGCTCATGTGGGGGGTTTGTTTGTTCTTCCTTTTCTAGCTTCTTTAAGTGTAAGGTTAGGTTGTTTATTTGAGATTTTTCTTGCTTTTTGAAATAGTACTATTGCTATACTCTTCCTTCATAGAACTGCTTTTGCTACATCTCAAAGATTTTGGACACTTGCATTTTCATTTTCAGTTGTTACCATGTAATTTTTCATTTCTTCTTTGATTTCTTGGTTGACTCATTCATTGTTCAGTAGCATGTTATTTAACCTTCATGTATTTGTACTCTTTTCAGATTTTTTTTCGTGGTTGATTTTTAGTTTCATAGCATTGTAGTCAGAAAAGATGCATGGTATGATTTTGATCTTTTTTAATCTGTTGAAAGTTGTTCAGTAACCTAATATGTGATCTCTTCTGGAGAATGTCCAGAGAAAAACTACAAAATAACCACGAGACATGTAACAAAATAGCAATAAATACATATCTATCAATAATTACTCTGACTTGGGGAACCTGGGTGGCTCAGTTGTTAAGCATCTGTCTTCGGCTCAGGTCATGATTTCAGGGTCCTGGGATTGAGCCCTGCGTTGGGCTCCCTGCTCAGCGGAAAGCCTGCTTCTCCCTCCCCCACTTCCCCTGCTTGTATTCCCTCTCTCGCTGTGTCTCTCTTTGTCAAATAAATAAATAAAATCTTTAAAATAATAATAATAATAATTACTCTGAATGTATATGGACTAACATTACAATCAAAAGACATAGGGTGACAGAGTAGATAAAAAAAGTAAGACCTATGCTGCCTACAAGAGGCTCATTTCAGACCTAAAGATATGTGCAGATTCAAAGTGAGGGGATAGAGAAACATCTGTCATGCAAATGGATAGGGGTAACAATACTTATATTGGACAAAATAGACTTTAAAACAAAGACTGTAGCAAGAGACAAAGAAGGACACTATATAATAATAAAGGGAACAATCCAACAGGAAGATATAACAATTGTAAATATTTATGTACCCGACATGAGAGCACACAAATACATAAAACAATTAATAACAAACATAAAGGAACTAGTCGATAGTAATACAATAATAATAGGGGACTTTAACACTCCATTTTCATCAATGGATAGATCATCCAAACAGAAAATCAACAAGGAAACAATGGCTTTGAATGAGACACTGAACCAGATGGATTTACCACATATATTGAGAACGTTCCATCCTAAAATAGCAGAATACATATTATTTTCAAGTGCACATGGAGAAAAATTAATTTGTCATATTTAAGCTATTGTTATCTTGGGTTTCTGTCACTTGCTGCCAAAAGTAATTTTTTTTTAAAGATTTTATTTATTTGACAGAGAGAGAGAATGAGAGCAGGAACACAAGCAGGGGGAGTGGGAGAGGGAGAAGCAGGCTTCCCGCCGAGCAGGGAGCCCGATGCGGGGCTCAATCCCAGGACCCTGGGATCATGACTTGAGCCGAAGGCAGACACTTAACGACTAAGCCACCCAGGCGCCCCACCAAAAGTAATTTTTACCAATACACTAACTTTGTGCCAAGTTTCATAGTAGATACTTCATATATGTTATGTAATTTAATGTATACAGTAACTCAGGAAGTGTGGATATCATTTTACCCATTTTGCAGATTGCAAAACTGAGGCTCAAAGAAATGAAGTAATTGCTCACAGCTAGAAAGTGGTGTAAATGGCATTCCAAAATAGCTCTGTCCATCTTGAAGCAAGTGTTGTTAGCCAACATACCATGTTGTCACCCATGGAATATAATCTACTCCAGGCTATAGGTTCAATCTACCACCTAAGCACTACTTACAGGCACAACGGCAACCTTCCTGTACCACAAACTCACCATTGCTGTTTCTCTGATGTTGTATCCTTTTCTAGGACTTGAGTTTGTGCTTTCTCCTAGTCATTCATTCTTGCCTTGAGCTCCAGTTTCAGTAAATGGGTTTCTGGTTCCTTTTGTAAAGCCTATATCCCCATCTTAGATTCTTACCCCCTTCTCCAACTTTCCCTAATCTCTGGAGGATCTAATGTCCTGTCCCTCCATCCTAGTTCTTGTGGCTGGATGAACACTAACTGCAAATTTCTCTGATGTGGATCACTCATCACCCATGCTATCTTCCTGTTCTCAACCACAGCCCTGACTTGTCCCCCTAATCATAGCTATGGAACATGATGAAATAGGTCACAGAGTGTGATTCAGATTTTAGACTCTAGCATTGGCTTGTCTGCAATCAAACATCACCTTTGGTTCTGCCTTGTGACCTGGCCATGTCACCTAACCTGTCCAAGCTTCAGTTTCCTCTCACATAAAATGGAGTAATAATAATAATACCAACAATAATATTAAACCCATAGACTTTTTGTGGTAATTAGGTATTATGAGTAATGCATGTAGGGCTAGTATGTAAAATTACTCAAGAAATGTTAGTTGTAATCCTTTTCATCATCAATGATTCTAAGCTAAGTCTGACCTAAACCCATGTTTTCCCTGTTGCTAGGGAACTATTCCTTGTTGACTCTCTAGGCTAACAAATTTTTCACAGGGACTGCTTTAAGTTATTTGTCTACTTGTCCTTTTCCTCTAATAGATTGAAAGCCCTTTCAGGGAATGTACCATGTTTTGTTCATTGTTATTTCCTCTAAAATGCAGTGGGTATACAGGTAGATTTGTTGAATTAAGACCATAAAGCCAAAATGACTCATTTTAAATATAGGAAAATGGAAACTCAGGTAAATATTCTGGCCAAACCCAAACTGTGTCATATTATATCTCTGTGTTTTCCCCTATATTGTTCTTACAACCTGCAGTCTTCAAAATCAAGATCAGATATTATTTTATTTAAAATCTTTCCATGAAGTTAATCATTTTTATCTGCTTCTTTTGAACCTTATTCATGACTATATCATATTTTTTGTATTTTATTTTCACATCCAATTTCATTATTCCTTGTGAAGTCATAGATGTTATAGTGACCTAATCAATTATGTGTTATGCCCATAGCATCTAATGCAGTTCCTAAAACATGGAAGGTGACAGTAAATGTGTATGGGATTTAATTAGAAAGAGTGAGTCACATCAATGTTTTTCTAAGTACTCTGTGTACAGGTAGTCCCACTGTGCAGAATGCATAGAGATTATAATCAAATTTCACTTGGGAGTTTTTCTTAACTCCATGAAGGTTTAACTCTTCCAGATGAGTTGATCACATCCAGAGCTTTAAAGGGTCTTAATCCACCATCCTCCACTCCAGGAGACAAATGCCACCACCCAACTTTCCTATTGCATTACAATAATTGAAGAACCACATTCTAGTTAACCACTGCTATCCCAAATTACTCAGCTGAGTTCTGGAATTTGTGGGCATGTTATCAGGCACTCAATTATACAGTCTCAGAAGATTCAAAAACCCAGTCTGTTACTTGATTCACTGTTTTCAGGTTGGCACTTAGGAAATTCAAGATTCTGCAGTGCTTGTCTTCAATCAAATGCATTATATTCAGGATGTCTGAAGTGAGGTTGTCAAAAAGAGAGAGGAGTCCAACTGAAGAGTGGGAAGATTATAGGAAAAGGTACATTCATATTTATTTTGCATCTAATCCTTTAAAATATCTATTTTTTAAAAATATTTTAATGCCAAAATATATCATTGATAAACTTATAAATGTACATATATTAGAGATGAAAGCATAAACATTTTTACTGATAAAATATACTATCAAAAGTTTTATAAAGTACTACCTGACTTATCATTGTGTGGAGCTGACTTTCTCTTTGGAATAGAAGAAAAAAGCTATTCTTATTTTCTTCTCTGTATATATTGTTTCTTTTTTCTTTCTGTCTCTTTTTTATTTTCTGACTCTTAGATTGATTTCACAATCAATGAAAACATCTTTTAACAGATCCAGAACTTAAAGACTCAGATCTAAAGTTTAATTCAGACATATCTCTATGTTGCAAAGTCTGATTTGCTACCGTGCGAACGCATTCCCTTTCTTTTAGCTTGAATGCAGTGCAGAAGGGAAGAGAAGAAAAGGGGAAAAAAGGAAAGAGAGAAGAAAGGAAAGAAGGCAGGCAGGCAGGCTCACTATGTCATTGATCCTCTTCTTATTGCTGATTACCACTAGAGAAGATGAGAAGTACCTCATGGTTAGGCAGGTCAGCATGGTTAGGCAGGCTGCCAAGCAGGATCAGAAAAATAATCAGTGGCAAGATAACTACTATAGATTTCCACTCCCCCTGACCCTTGTAAAGATGAACCTCAACAACTCATCTGTTTCTTACTTGTCAGTTGCAAAGACAATTGTAAGGACTGAGAACTATAAGGATGAAAGAACAAAATGCTAAATGATAAGTTTTTAAGACTTCTTAAGTCTTTACTAACTGTAATGTATTTTACACAAATTGGTGAATATCAACTGACTCATTACCTTTAGGATGATAAGGGACTATGATCGAGGGGTAGTGATATAACACATAGGAAATATAGTAAATACCATAAGCTCTTTCTCTGACACAAATTTTCCATGTATAATTGATAGAATTTAATTATTAAATATTGGTTTAATACTTATCATTTAACTTTGAGTCACAACTTTAAAAATATTTTTAAGGTTAGAAGATGATAGAACATGTAAAAATTATTAATCTCTAAGAGCTAATGCTTTTTGTTCATAACCCCAACTTAACTACCAAGTGAACTGTTAAGCCAACTGTATTAGCTTCTGTATTATACTAAATGAATATATGTGGAACATATGTTTTCAACTTAACAACTACATACATGAGGTTGTCACTTTGGAGCCGGTATTCAACACCTCCCTCAGCAGCTGACTCACTATCCAACAGGATATAGGCAACCCTGGTTGTCCTTTCAAAGCATTGGTGATCATACTTAGAATCTTGAGACCACACACACAAAGAAAAGTGAGGATGGCACCCAAGAGGGTGTTAACCAATTTGTTTTTAGAGAGGGATGATGAAGAACTCTCAATTCCACTTTGAACATAGAGCTAGTGTTCATTTGTTTCCTGGTTAGACTTCTTCAGTCTTTTTATATCATCCAGGAGGTGGCCTCCTTATTAACCATGCTTATGAAAATTCCCTTCCAGAGCAAAGAATGCAGACACCACAGTGGCCAAGACTCCTTGCTGAGTTCAGTAATACAGTCTTCAAATTTTAGTTGAGCACTTAAGCATCTGGAAAAAGGCAGTATTTCTTAGTCTATTTTATAGCTAGGTGTGGCTGTGTAACTAAATTCTGACAACATAACAAAATTCTGGCAGAAGTTCTCTGTAGCAAATTCGGGGGACTCTCTGGAATATCTCTTGCCTACTTTCTTCTTTATACCTTTTTCTATCAGACTGCTTGGAATGTCAACTCTGCCATATTGGATTATGAACAAAGATCCCACTTGAGCCAGACAGAGCCTAGATCCCTGAGGACTTCACAGAACAAAGCTGTTGTGCTAACCATGGTTTACAGACCTCTAGACTTTTGACTGAGAGACAAGCAGACTTTTTTTAAATTTTATTTTATTATGTTATCACCATACATTACATCATTAGTTTTTGTTGTAGTGTTCCATGATTCATTGTTTGCATATAACACCCAGTGCTCCTTCTGTCCTCTTTAAACCACTGTTTTGTTATTATTGTTTTTTCATCAATCACAGCTGAAATGAATCCTATCTCATTTACCAAACAAGATACAGCCCTTATGTTAGACCAGAACTCACTCAGATTTTGACCAGTGCACTGATGATGTTCAGAGCTCTAATCCAAATGCCAGGACCACCCAGAAATCCATTCCCTACACGGAGTAAAAGGTATAGACATTTTTTAAGGATTTTATTTATTTGAGAGAGAAAGAGAGCACAAGAGAGCATGAACAAGGGGAGGGGCAGAGGGAGAAGCAGACTCCCCACTGAGCAGGGAACCCAACTTGGGGCTCAGTCCCAGAACCCTGAGATCAAGACCCGAGCTGAAGGCAGACGCTTAACCAACTGAGCCACTCAGGCACCCCAGGCATCGAAATTTTTAAGGGTGTTAGTACAACCTTACTTTAAAATATTTCCTTAGCTGGAGTTATTCAGTGTAAAAAAATAAATATAGTTCACTTAGATATATAACACTCCTAGGGGTACACTGACTGTTGTAATCTAGACTATTTGTCTAGAATAATATCATCTGACTTTGATCTGATCTACAGAGAATTGTCCTTTTACAGTGTTGTATGAGGAGACTTGATTACTAGATGCATTGACATTTGGGGAGGAAACAGTTTGCTGGCAGCGTGGCCCAGAGCTGCTCCTGCTCCTGCCTGCCATGCACTTACCCAGGGCTACAGAAAACTCACTGCAAAATGTCATAGGCAGAACACAAACTGATGAAAGGCTAATTGTCACTTGGAGAGGACAATCTGATTGCAATAGCTAATGCATAATATACAGCTGAAAGAATTTCAGCTAACATCCTTCAAACTATTCTAGAAACATACAAAAGGAGATAATCTGAATTTCTATTTACCATAAAACCCTAAACCACTACCAGAATCCTTCTCTTGGCAGATAATCAGAACACCTACAGCCCAGGAATGATTGAGGCTATCTGATATGACTTTTTTCTCTCCTCCTCAAATGTTATTTCTTGAGAAGGATTTATGCACTCAAGAGCTCTGTTCCTATGGGAACCTAGAGCCCTCCCTGACTTCTCTAGGACTTCGCTGTCTCAGTCTGTTCCATTTCCTGACATATTCAAATTCTCCCTTTCCACTTCCTTCCTTCCTCAAAACTACAAAGAGCTTCAAATCTACCTCTTCAACTCCTCTTCCTCCCCAAGCTAGCTAGCTTCTTCCTTTTACTGCAAAATTTCTCAAAAAGCATCACTATTTGTTGCCTCCACTTCTCTCTCCCTTTCTATTTCTTGGCTCCTATAATCTGGGCACTGTCCCCATCTTGAATCAATCTTCTTTATTAGGGTTCACTAATGTGCTAAATTAAACGGACTTTTCTTAGGTCTCATTCTGGTGACCACTGATGTCTCTAGCCGCTGTTGGTTCTTTGCCTCTCCTCAAACCAATCTCTCCCTTCAGCTTATACTGACCCCTGCAGGGTCCCTCATTACTGGCCATTTCCTCCTTAAAATCCTTTCCTCCCTTGGCATCCTTTCAATCAGTAGTGGCCTAGTTCTCTAATTTCTCCTGACTCCACTTTTTTGACATATTTTTATCCAACATTTAAATATAAATGCTCCCCAAAGTTTACACCTTAGCACATCATGTTTCTCCCTATGATCTAGCCCATCAAAAATACCATTTTGATAATTCTCATAATTAACTTCATGGCAATAATGTCTCAACTAAATTGTCTCAAACCCTGAAACCTCTTTTAAACTCCAAACAAGATATCCTCTACATCTTACATGGTTGTAGTAAAAAGCACAAAAATCAAAGTATTTCAAACAGAACACATTATTTTACATACTAATCCTATCTCTCCTCCTTCCTTTTATGTTTCTCTACCCAATTAATGACCACTTCATCATTCTGATTTTTAAGATTTTTCATACAAGTGTTACTGTCTACTCCTTTAACTCATGACCTATTCCCATCCTTGTAACCATTGACTTAATAAGCACAAGGAATTCTCACATGCTATTGCAGAGGCAAAGATCAAGTATAGGCTTCCTGAGGATGCCTACAAATTGATGCCAGCCCTCAAAACTATGTCTACACAATGACTCTTGTGTTCATTTGCTTATTTTCATTCTCATGGATTCCAGTTCAAGCCCATATAACTCTTCCATTGTCCATTGTTATAGCCTCATGAGAGGTCTCCCTCCCTCCACTCTCCTCTCATATCCTCTACATTGTTTCCATAGTTACCAATTCTAAAAGAAATCCAATCCAGATATTTGTCTGGTTAAAAAAAAAAAAAAAGGAAAAAGAATAAAAGCCCTTGTTGCTTCTCCATTGCACCCAAAACAAAATCCATGTTTCTCCTTGAACTTAAATTTCAACACAATTTACTTGTATGTTCAACAAAGATTATTGAGTATATATGTGTTGGGGGTACACAGTCCATGCCCATAGGTCTAGATTTAGCATCACAAGACCAAAAATGATTTTAAACACAGCATACCAAAAAAATCCAGGACACTTACAGAGTAATATTTTTTTAAATCAAGCAGTTGACAGTAATTCAAAAGTAATTCGAGTCTTTACATGCTCTTCTTGAAAAACATTACCAGAAATTTAATTTATATCCCATAGCAAAACTCTACAAAAATATTTCCTCTCATGTCCACTAAAATTCCTCTTTTCTCTACAAATGCTTTACAGCCTATTTTATTAAATCTTTAAAAATTCATCCCCATTATAACCAGGTGGATTTTCAGTTTTTCTCTCTTGCTTCAAATTTTGTTGTTTTTAATCAATTACAAGGATTCTTCATCATGAAAGCAAACCTAGGAACTGACCCTTTCTGCAGCCTTTCTAATTCTGCCTGTCTCTGCCTTTTGCCACAATTATTCGCAGAAAAACCTCAAGAAAAGGGTTGACAAAGAAAGAACCTTACTTGAATTGAAAAAAAAAAAAACCACTGGTAAGACAACTTGAAAATGCTCACATACTAAAAAATTGAATCTTCAAATAAAAAAAATACAAAGGAATTTCCTTGCTGGAGTTAGCAGTGCTGGGAGGGTGAAGAAGTCGGTCATACCAGGTAGGGATGGCTCCCCTGAGAAGGAAACACCTGAGTTGAATGTATAAGAATGAGTTAATCTGTGGAGAGTAAGGCCAAAGGGCATCATATTTGAGGCTGTTAACAACAGGGCCAGACATGGAAGTCAAAACAATGGCAGGACCTTCGCCACAAGGCTGAGAACGTGGAACAAAGTTCCAGACCTAGAGCCACAGATTAGCATAAAAAAAGAGAAAGCAGACCATGCATGGATGATCAGAATTTGGTAACAAAGACCAAGGAAATAGCCTGTGGGGTGTGTGTGTGTGTGTGTGTGTGTGTTTGGAGCCAGGAGGAGTGAGACAAGGAGTGGTGATAGTTGGTAGCACAAAAAACAAAACTGGAGAGGGGCACGTAGAAGCTACATATGTGTGCAGAGTAACCCCAGAGAGCTGAAGATTTTAGATATATCGGGTAATTAAGGGGTCCTGTGGTTCTGACTATCTCCTGGATCCCGATACAGGTAGCTCATAAGTGGAAGTCCTTCAAGGAGTACTGGGATGCCAGTATCATTGGGGTACTTTCTGCTGGAGAAGGGATGGACCCCAAAATTCAATTGAAGATGCAATCTGTTTTCTAATATTTGCAAATGCAGTTAGCGGTGAGTTCCAAGGACAAGAAGGGGCAGAGAAAACAATGGGTTGATATCTCCTACATTTCAAGCATTATTTCCCATTGCCTATTCCTATTTTCTTCTACATATTTTTTTTTTAAAGATTTTATTTATTTATTTGACAGAGAGAGACACAGCGAGAGAGGGAACACAAGCAGGGGGAGTGGGAGAGGGAGAAGCAGGCTCCCCGCAGAGCAGGGAGCCCGATGCGGGACTCGATCCCAGGACCCTAGGATCATGACCTGAGCCGAAGGCAGACGCTTAACGACTGAGCCACCCAGGCGCCCCTTTCTTCTACATTTTTGATATGTCCCTTAGAGATACAAAATTGCCTGATATATAATCATAAGTCTTTGCTCACAATATATCATTGTCATTAGTAGAGTGAACCTACTTTATCTTTGTTTATTATTTTGTGAATTTAATTCTTTATAATATATAAATATCCATAAAACCACTAGCCAAACCAATAATCAAATGTAACCCTTAGCATCTACCTATTTTCTTCTCCCTCCAGGTGGTAAATACTATACTGAATGTTTCTCATTCTGTTGGTTTTTAGTGTGTGTGTGTGTATTTGGCAATATATTGTTTGTTCCTCATTTCTTTAAAAAGGTATAATATTGTGAGAAGGCCTCAATGGCTTGCTTTTATTATTCAGTAGTCAATTCAGAATTTGTCCATGCTGTTGGTTTACTGTAGATCATTTATTTTCAGGGCTATATACAAATTCACTGTGTACAGGGACTATTCAACTCTCAGACCATTCCCTGAACACACAAACGTCCAACCTCTTTACTTTGACTAAAGCTATTCCTTACCTTTTCTCCAAGACCACAAGATAACAAAAATGTTGGAGTTAGCAGACAAGGACATTAATACAGCTATTAAAGTAAAAGCATGAGTGAATTTCTGAGAAATCAGAACAGATAGATGAAACTATAAAAACAAGATGGAAATTTTAGAACTAAGAAACAATGTCTGAGATGAAAAATTCATGGATGGATATAAGAACAGATTGGACACTGGAAAAGAATGGATTTGTGGACCTGAAGACAGTTAAACTATTAGAAACTATTCTAGAAACTATTCAAACTAAAGTACAAAGAGGAAAAATGGGACCAAGACCTGTGGAATATTAACAAACTCCATAATATATGTATGTATGTGTGTGTGTGTATGTATGTGTATGTGTGTGTATATACACATACATACATATATATATATCTATATATCTATATATATATCTATATATATCTATCTATCCCAGGACAAAAGAGAGAAGTGGACAGCAAAAAGAAAATAAAAGAATGACCAAGTTTGACAAAAAATATATATATATAGAAGCTCACAGATCCAAGAAGATTATCAAATCCCAAGTAGGGTAAACCCCAAATGGGTAGGGGCTAATGGCAATGATTGGTTATTCTACAAATGGGCAACATAAGGCTCAGAATGTGGTCTTCAGAGAGAGATTTCTTGGGTTAGATCTCAGCGACTTCATTTACTAGTTGTGTAAACTTGAGCAAGTTACTTAACTTCCCTCTGCCGCACTTTCTTCATATGTAAGGACAGTAATAGGAACTGGTTTTTAATATTATTGTGAACATTATATGAATTAATACATAAAAAGCATTCAGAGGATATCCTTGAACTTTCCAAGCATTGAGAATTCTGATTTTTAAATAAAAGGGGAAACTTCAATTAAGAAAAGAGAAGGAGGGGTGCCTGGGTGGCTCAGTAGGTTAAGTGTCTGCCTTTGGCTCAGGTCATGATCCCAGGCTCCTTGGGATCCAGCTCCACATTGGGCTCCTTGCTCAGCAGGGAGCCTCCTTCTCCCTCTCCTGCTCCCCCTGCTTGTGCTCTCTCGCTCTTTCTCTATCAAATAAATAAATAAAATCTTTTGAAAAAAAGAAAAGAGAAGGAATACAGAAAGAAATAAGCATTTATGAAGATGATGTACACAATTTTGAATTATGTATAAATGAAGTAGTTTTGCCCTTTGTAAGTTTCTGTTTTCTTTAACTATCCATGCCTATGCTTCCATATCCTAAAACTCAACAAATCTGAGAGGGTAAATACTACATTAAATGTGATGACAATTCTAGATGTTCAAAATGCCAGTGTTATTAAATATGGTAGTCATAACTATACATTTTTTGCAAAGCATATTTCTCCAAAACATGCAAAACATTCATGACATGAAAATTGGATCTTAATAATATGGGTACTTTTCTTCAATCCAGATGTCATTTTAATCTCTGGAGGAAGATTTCTTTATATACAAAGGCATCAAAGTAATATATTCTCTATAATTTTTTTTTTTTTTTTTTACATTTTAAGACTAACTTTAATCTCAAAATCACATATCCATACGGCCATACCACCCTGGACATGCCCAATCTTGTCAGATTCTCTATAATTTAACAGACACATGATTTCATAATTTCTGGGAAGATAATTTTCCTGCTTCCCTTCCAACTCCCTAACCACCCAACTTTCTCATATGCTGCTTTTCCTTCTCCACACATAACTTAATTATAATTGTTCCTCAAAACTCTCAGATCAGCATTCTTTCCCCAAGTGAATTCTCTAAATTCATTTTTCCCACTCCCCTTTGATTCACTTCATTCATAGTTTTAGTGATCTTCTCTATCTTGATAATAGGTTGATGGCATGATAGGAATATTGAACTCAGTTGATGGTCAAAAAGTCTGGGAGCCAGTTCTAACTCTTACACTAAATTGCTTTGTGACTTTGGGCATGTTATTTAAGCTTTTAAGGCTCAATTTATAATCTGTAAATTGAGAAGTTTGTACCAGATGCTGTCTAAGATCCCTTCAAGCAATGAAATGCTGTTATTCTCTGATTCTCAATATAAATCTTCATTACAAATCTGTCATTCATGGTCTCTTCCTACAATCCCAGTAGTCCTTAGGGTACTTTAATTTGGATATCCCATAGCCTAAAATTTATTATCTAAAAACTCAAGTTTAGATAATAAATTGGCTCCTGTCCAAATTTTCTTTACTTCCAAATTAATAATGTCTTTCTTGAATAACATATGAATGAACAACAGGCAATAATTGGTTAGTAGGAGAGCACCAGTTTAATGTCATAAGACAAGGTCTGCCCCAAAAGAAAGTAGTTCCTCTTTAGCAAAGGAAATACAATTTGGGGAAGTTTTTAGGGTGAAGAGTTTTGCAGGCAACTTTCAGGTCAATTTTTAAATTTTTCCTTTTTAAAGTTCGTACAGGTGGATAAAACTTACCCACTGTACAAAACATTTTCAAACAACATTTTTGGACTGTGAGAGCACTTAAAGAGAATTTCACAATTCTCCATAACACTCCAGTAGGTAATTGCTTTTTAAACAGGCAAATGTGTGCAGTCTTCTGTGCGCAGTATATTTGTTATTTCGTCTTTATCATTGGTTATGCTGTTCCCCATCGGGAACGGTGTCCCCACTTCTTTCTGTTTCAAGAGAGGCAGTATTAACTTGTAGCTGAGCTTTAAAGATATGGGCATTGTAGTCAGGAAATGCTGGGTTTATTTCACCTTTACTAGCTGCATGTCCTTGGGCAAGTTATATCAACCTCCCAATCTTACTTTCTCCAATAGAAACGTTTAACACTGAGGCTGTACATGGTAACTGATATATAAATCTTCATTGTTATCATTATCAACATCATAATCCAATTCTAACTCATTCACTGTGTTCTTTTAAACCCACAATAAATTGCCTTTCCTTCTTCTCCACTCTGACCTGGCTAATCAATTTGTTTAAAAAGACTATTCACCCATCTCTAAATCAACCCAAAACTTTGG
Source organism: Leptonychotes weddellii (assembly GCF_054177405.1). NCBI lineage: Eukaryota > Metazoa > Chordata > Mammalia > Carnivora > Phocidae > Leptonychotes > Leptonychotes weddellii. Next base: position 142,480,665 of record NC_138372.1, read on the forward strand.
TGGTATTTATGAAAATTTATTATTTTTTTCCAATCAGTGTCAGATTTAAAAGAAGATATTACCAGAATTCTATCCCAGGAGTGAAATATTGATTTAGTTTCTGTATTTGCTTTTAGAGGTGGATGGAAGAATGAACTCCATTTCTGGGAAGGCCCTATTCCCTTTCTCCACCCTACTTCTTTTTTTCTTTGTCATTCTTGATGCCATTGAAGCTGACAGAAGTGAAATAGGAGGTAATGCAAGTCATTTTTGTTATCAGAGGACTGGTCCCCTGAGTCCATGTATGGGAAAGCAGAGGCTAAAGTAGCAGGAAAGAGCTGGAGGAGAGTGAACAGTAAAGCAGAGAAGAAGGAGGTGCTTCCTGGGTCCCTCTTTCTAGTTTGTGCATTTATTTCTAAAGAAAACTAAACTTAAAAATCTTAGAACACCTGAGGGCATTCACCTGAAACATTTTTAATGAAACAAAAGAGAAACCTAGGTTTGCAACCAAATGCCAACTAACCCTTAACCTTTTGTAAGTGGTTCCCCAAATCTTGGCTTCCAGTTTGATCTACATCAATAGCAAAATGCCTGTGAAGGTAAAAATAGATTCATCAAGCCACCTTAATACCAGAAATAAATCTTTTCTGTTATCTGGGATGCAGGGAAAAGAATGGGGACAGAAGAACAAAGCACATTGCTATTACTCTATAGTCCACAAAATAACTTTCATCTGGAAATAGTCCTTGACTGTTCACAAGTGCCTCCTATATAAATTTATGAAAAGAAATACTTTTTTAAAAAAATCCTGATATTTTTTGTAACTCAAATCCTACACCTGGTAAATAGGATGCCCCCAAACAACTGAACAGTTGGATCTGACATTTGTTTCATCTTCTTGTAACATGTAGCAGACCCTCACCATTGTTTGGTGCAGCAATATCGCTTCTAAAGAGGATTACAGGTAGGCGTTGTCTTATAATTCTTAGTTTGCACTGGACTTGATGTAGGCAGGTAAATAAGTAGTTCTTCTAAAAGATGCCATAACAATGTAAAAGTGTTATGTTTCTTGTACCTAGAGTGCTGTAACATTTTTCTTCTTTTCTGAAATAAACACTTTTAACCAGCCCAAGAGAGATGGAAACAAAATTAAACTAATACTTCACAAACATTTGCTGTCTATAAATGGAAACAGTCAAACTTACCACCCATTTTTTGTACATGCAGTTGCTTTTCCTGCAATGGTAGTGGGCTTTTTCTGCAGTGGGCTTTGGCGAGAATCTAAAGCACCCTTACTTTGCCAGTCTTTATCTGTAAGTTGGTTAAGATGTTGGCTGGAATGAGAAATATACTTTCTGTGGCATGGTCCATCCTTGCTGACGGTCTTCATTTAATCAGACAGGATATGACCAATAAGACAAGTGGAATGATGCCCTTTCACAAATGCATACATCAAGATCCAAAGAGTACAATAAAAAGAATAAGAATAGCTAACATGCAATATAGGAAATGGTCATCAGTGTGTATAAATGAATCACTTACTCAACAACAGTACATCTTTGAATAGAAGTGATGAGCGTGAATGTCTCTGCCTTGTACTTAATATCAGAAAGAGTTCACTATTTCACTATTAAGTACTATGTTAGTTGTAGAGGTTTTGTAGATACTCTTTATTAGGTTGAAGTTCTTTTCTATTCTTTGTTCCTGAGCATTTTTATCAGAAATGGATATTGGATTTTGTCAAATGCTTTATCTACATTTATTTAGATAATCATATGGTTTTTCTTCCTGATTCTATTAATAATGTAAATTAAATTATCTGATTTTCTAATGTTAAATCAAGTTTATAGTTCTGTGTTCATTCATTCTTAAACAATCTAGCTAGAGATTAATCAATTTTGTTGATCTTTTAAAAATGTATTATTGACTTTCTATTTCATTGGCTTTTTGCTCTTTTATTATTTCCTTCTAGCTATTTTTGTTTATTCTGCTCTTCTTTGTTGGCTTCTTTTTTTTATTTTTATTTTTATTTTTATTTTTTTTTATTCTTATGTTAATCCCAATACATTACATCATTAGTTCTAGATGTAGTGTTCCATGATTCATTGTTTGTGCATAACACCCTGTGCTCCATGCAGAATGTGCCCTCCTTAATACCCACCACCAGGCTAACCCATCCTCCCA